>NW_010243364.1:0-979 GCF_000690775.1 Eurypyga helias | reverse complement strand
CCGTCTGGAGCACTCGGCTGGTTTTGCCAATATCTGTTATTTTAGAGGAAAACGCAGCATTTTTTTTAAAAGAGACTTTTCTTAAATCCCTCGACCTGGGTCGTGCCCAAGCCCGGCTCCTTAACATCCATGTTCCCAGAATTTGTGCCCCAAAGGGGCGGCAGGAATGGGTTAACCGCCCTTCCGCAGCTCCGGGAGGGAGGGCAGCCCTGGGGTGAATTTACTCTGATCCCGTTAACCTTTGCTTTCCTTCTTGCCGTCCCTTTTGCGAAGTAGTAACTTTTTACTCACTTGGGTTTATTATTTTCTCTGCGCTCCCACGGCTGCCCCCGTCTCCGGTTATCCCTCAGAAACGTGGGCACGGGGCGAGCCCGCTTTCCCGAGGAAGGGCAGCGCCTCCGCGCGCTCCAGCCCCCGCCGCCTGCGTTTCTCTCTGTTCTTTTAAGCTGACGCCGCGATGTGTTTGTTCGGTTCAGGCTGTGTTGAGAACGGGCTGATCTCCCTCCGATGGATTATTTATTATTAAACCGCTGCTTTCCTGTGGTGTTGAAGTTCTCTGTCCTCGTCCTTCTCCACGGCCCGTGGCACCAGACGGGTTCCCCGTCCTGCCCCGCCGCCGCGGCTGGACCCTGGAAACCGGTGCTGAAGGGCTCGTGGCAAGGGACGAGGCATCGGGCTGCGTAAAGCGACCTCCCCCCTCGAGTGGGCACGAGTTCTCTGTTGGTTCTGCTCCCGAAAACTGGAGTTTTCTAGAGCAAAGAGTGCTTGGACCTGATCCAAGCTGATCCAAGATCCACACTCCCCCTCCATCCTATGCCAACTCCTGGGGTTCCCACTGGGTATCAAACCAGCACCTGGACAGGTTTGGCCTCTCCAGGCCTCGGAGAACGTGTGAGCGCTGACCCCGCTGCAGAGGGGGCGGTTTTGGGGTGGTTTGCGGGGTATTGGTCCGTGGAAGGGGCAGCGGGACCTGCCTGCG
>NW_010243363.1:16848-25287 GCF_000690775.1 Eurypyga helias | reverse complement strand
GACACCTGCAAACAGCCGGGAATTTATGTGGAATATTGGGACAACTGTCATTCCGCATTAGTCACACAGATCCCGCAGGACCTGGGCAAGTATTAAATGTACCAATTTTTGTTTACTGGCAAAATATAATAAAATCCCCCCTCCCTGATGGTTTCCTGGCGGGGATTGCTCCGCTCCCTAAAGTCATTCATAAAATAAGGATGTTCCGCCAAGATCCAGGGTAGAAAACACTTTATCAGGGCACCAGAGTAGGTTGGGGGGGGCGGGGAGGAATTTTTACCACTCCTTCCTCTCGGACACCTCTGTGTTTTTCCCCACGCTCTGTTTTACCCCATTCCCTCATTTACCAGGGAAGCAAACCCAGGTTGCACTTGCCCCACGGGAACACGCCTCAACCGCGGCTGCCGAAATGACAGCAACGTGCTGTTCCCCGCTCAGCCTAATTGCCAGGCTGCAACTGCTGATTAATTACGCGGGGAAGCGCCGGGAAGCAGCTAGGCGAGCCGCTTTTCCTCCCCGGGTCTCCCAGGCATGACCTCCAGGCACGCCGGGCAGCACCTTGCTGAATGCGCCGTGTCGGCCGAGGATTGCCGTCTGCTTTCATTACCCCGTGCACGGTTCCCACCAGGTCATCCCAGGGCTGCTTCCTTTTCTCCGCAGATTCCACCGGAACTGCCGACAACCGAGCTCAGCGGCTGCTCCTCACCGCTTCCCGGCCATGCCATTCTCTGGAGCCCAGAGTGGAATGGCAGAGTCTGGCATGGAAAAGTCATGCGTCTTGACACCCGCTAACACTCAGCCGAAGGGCACGCGGCCACGGAAATTCCTCCGTCGTAAACGAGACGGTTACCTGATTAACAAAGTGCAAAGGGCAACCTCCAAAAGTGGAGATGGGAAAAGGTCTGTCCACTCCTGACAGCACATTCCTCATGGGTCTCAGGGACTAAAAACCCGAAATCCAGAGCTGGAGCTACTTCTGTTTACGTACGATAATAAAAAACCCTCACCCGCAGAGATGAAGCATTTCAAGGTCTCGCTCGTTGCCCTGTGGCCGAGGGCACAGCCCTGACTTGTCTCCCAGCCGGCACCGAGGTCCCCAGCTGTGCCGACTCGGGTCCGTGCTCCTGCTGACAACAATCTGTCAGCGGCCTTTGACATCCAGATTCTCCCTCTTGCCTTGTCCCAGCGTCCGGGGCATCTGGGCTTGTTTGTCCCAACCACGCTCGTGTCGAAGCACAGCAGACGTGTGGCTCCCTGTCCTCTGGGCGCAGCGGGAGGAACTTCTTATGGAAGCCAGGACTCCCAGAGACGAGGCATGAGCAGTCGCTGAGTAGCAGGGACGTGGGCAGGATGTGCCCAAGAATTATGGAATCTTTTAGGTTGGAAAAGACTGTAAGATCATCGAGTCCAACCATTAACCCAGCACTGCCAAGCCCCGCACTAAACCATGTCCCTGAGCACCTCAGCCACGTCTTCTAATCCCTCATGGGATGGTGACTCCCCTTGCCCCTGGGCAGCCAGTTCCTCCGCCTGATAAGGGGAATAATAAAGGAATAGGAAAGCTGGAGGTGTTTGGAAGGATTCCCTTCAGCCCAGCTAGCCTCAGGACAGCTTATTTCCACAGGCTCCTTCCCCAGCCAAGGGACAGGCGCTCCTCCCAGCGATGGCAGCAGTCCCTGCCGTTGCCAGCCTCCGGCAGACCGTCCACGGAGCAGCCCCCGTTTTGCTGCCCCGTCCCACAGCCAGTCTGCACCCACAGCACTCCCCTCCCGTCGTGGCAGACAGCCTGCCAAGGGGGAAAGATCCGGCCGGAGGCCCCTGGAAGGCCGACGGGATGCGGACAGCGTAGCCATGAGCGAGTACAAGCAACTCGCCCCTTCCAGCATCGCTCGTAGGCACACGCAGACTCTCCATCTTCTCCTGTCTTCTTTATTCAACACTACTGGGGTTTTCCTCTAACACCACTGCACAGCTCCCAGGTTATATATAAAAAGAGTTATTTTTGCAGATAAAAGTCATCAACAAGTCAATAATTTTTGGCAGACAGCCCTCACTGCTCTGCCAGCGCAAGCGCATCCAACTGTGGCTGAACCTTAACGTTCCCTGATACTGTTCCCTGGTACAAAATGGAAGAGCTGATCCGTGCTGAAGGTCAGGGCACACCGATGGCCACAGCCATTGACCGCCTCCGTGACGCCGGCTGCCATCGGTCGTACGGTGCCACAGCGGCCCTATGGGTACCCGTCTGCCCAGGATGCTGCAGAGCGGGAAGCGCCCCTCCTCGCGCCCGAGAGAGAAGGGCGCCGCGGATCAGAGCGGGGTGCGCGGGAGCCGCCGCTGATCCCCACGCACGCTTTACAAAGAGGGGTGAATCCCGACGGCTTTCACCGGCGCCGCAGGCAGGGACATCCACCTTCGCTATGGCAACGGGGAGGGAAAACCCATCCTTTGAAACAGTCGCCTCAAACAAGCCTAAACGCGCCGCATCTCCCCCAAGAAAGCGTAATCAAGCCCAGACTTCTCGCGACACCTCAGAGCCAGGCAACTCCGAGGCACTTTTAATGACTAATTTAAGTAATTAAAGAAGTCAAACACGTCATACGCCAGCAGCAGCACCAGTGAGTTACTTGCTCTCCGCTCTGGCCAGTGCGGGCGGCGACATGAGCGCTGTCTTGGGCTGACGTATCGCCTCGGCGGGGAACGGCTGGTGAGGGTTTTCCGCATCAGCTTCGGCTGCGACGCGTGTTTAAGCGTGTTTAATGCCGACCTGTATCAAGTATGTTGGGTAATCGCCGCCCAGAATTCAACGTGTGCTGTATCTCATGTAGGAGATGCAATTTACTGGCTGCATTCTAGTGAAATAACTTCACGGCTTTCTGTCACGATAAATAACAGTTTATGGTATAATGGGATTAATGTTTACTTTGAAAGCTACGCCGACTATTCAAATAGGGTTGCTATATATAGAACCAGCTCCGCCGCCACTGGTTTTTTGAATGCTGTGAACTGACAACAGCCAAGTGTTAAATTCCAGCGCCCTCCAGCCACCAATACACCTTCAGGTTGTGGGTTTGTAGTCGAACCCCTTCCACGCATGTCGTACCACCACTGCAGCTCAAAAGCCTGACAGCCCGGGCTCCTGGGTTTGAGAACTTGTTCTGCCTGCTCCAGGGGTGGTGATGGGGCGGGATTGTGGGTTTGGACACAAGGGTTCTGGAGCCGGGGGCAGAAACCCTTGGAAGCGTTCACAAGGAAGCTGACGGTCCAAGGCACAAAAACTGCCTATGTTTTGGTAACAGTAAAGGTATTTTTTGTTATTCCAGCAAGGGGAGATTAGAGACACGGGAGGCTAAACGTGCCCCTAAACACGAAAACATGAGGAAAAAGGAACTGACTGTCCCGAGATGGATGTTTCTCAGGTATTCCAAGATAAAACACCACTGTCAGTGCTCAAAGTTTATTTTTAGCCACCGCGTATCTTACCACCAAGCTTCAGTGTGTAATGTGGCCGTGCAGCCCTGGCTGGGACTGGGATGCCAGCGCAGGGAACTCTTATGCAACCACCACCAACTGCTTCTCACCCTATTTATCCACACAAAATCCTCTGTTAGACGGATAACGAGGCAATGAACCAAAAAAGCATCATCATTAGTCGGCACCTCCCGGGCTGCAGGCACCGGTCCTTCCAGCAGACCCGGTCCGTCAGCACCTCGGGCTCCCCCGGACCAAACATGAGCCGAGCCCAGCACCCAAAGAACAGGTTGGGTGTCAAGACAGAGAGACGGCAAACCCTAACAGGTACCTTACAAATGGCTATTTAGTCGCTGGTTACGAGACACGTTTGGGTTTCCAGCGTGGGTAACGGCCGCGGCGCTGGGTGCAGAACACAGGGCAGCTCAACAGCAGCACCGTCCTGTGCCTGGTGTCACGGCGGGGGTAAATACCGCTCCCTAGAGCGCAACAAGGACCGGGAAGGGGTAAAGCTGTTGCACACATCATGCACGCTCACAAGCAAAAGCAGCAGGAGTGTTCGCCAGTGCAGCAAAACCACCAGCATTTGCATAACCAACTTCCAGTGCTCAAGCATAAAAACATTCCCTCGTTCTCGTTTTATTCAGAAGTTGTTTATGGCAACAGGCATTCAAAAACTGCAGGGAGTGTAACCATCAACAGAAACACCCACGCAGTGTGATGGAACAGACGGCGGTCAGACAGAAGGCATCATCTTCAAAACATATTTATAGAGCTCTAAAGCGTCGCCATGCTCAGCTCACGTTTGATGGGAAACACGACGTCTTGGTGGCCGTGAGCCGCAGCCATGAGCCGGCATGGAAAAGCTGTCCTGAAGAGGGAATGCCACGGGCAGGTCCAGGAGCTGGAGCTGGGGAGTTAAGGGATGGGCGCCCTGGCACAGGCCTGCCAGTCCCCACCTCTGCTGTGCGCAGCCATGGCACGCCGGGATGCTGAACCTGTGTGTCGTTACCAGGTTTTGGGTCTTTATTCCTTGGAAACAACTTCCTAAGCATTATGTCGAAGTCTCTGGGTGCAAACCCGTGAGAGGTGGGGAGGGCTGGAGGCTGCTGGGGAAAGCAGTATCCAGCAAATCCCAAACGGAGCCTGCGGGCAGACTGGCGCTCCGCTCCCGACCAGCTACACGACAACGCATGCTGCAGTGCTACCTTAACTGCCAGATGGTCACTTGTGCCTATTTGTCATAACACAGATATGATACAGCCCCGCCCCTCCCATTTTTTATTACAATTTGGCCTCCAGCAGACTCGGCAGGACTTGGAAAACCACTCCTCTCGAGCTAATCCCTGGAGGTTTGGGTAACCTGTCTCAGCCTTGGCTGATCCCACGGGGTTCTGCGGGTCTGACGGAAAACGCCAACCAACCTGGCTGACCCGAGTTCCCAGGAGAGCAGCAGTTAACTTCCAAGAAATCGAGCCTTTGGTTGGCTCAGTGTCTCTCTGTACCAGAGTCCCAAACCCAGCGTATCCATGTCCCTGCTCCCTGCTCCATCCATCACCAGCCTCCACCTCGTCAGTGCCCTTTGCTTTGAGACACTCGCCTGCTTCGGGGTTTGTTTTTTTTTGCAACCAGGTTATTTTCCACTGGTTTATTTTGCAAACAGTTGGCACCCAGAGCAACCTCTCCGACAGGCCCACCTGCAGGACAGGGCTCCAGATCCTTGGCATGACCCTGCTCTTGCTGCTCCCCCTCCCTACGTACCCTTCGGAAAGCGATGCCCGCCTTTCCAACAGGAATTCAGGACATTAAAACGTTCCAGGAGTCTCTGATGCACAGGAAATTAGAGCCTGGCACACTGAGAGCCAGGCGTGTGCGGCGGAGATGCCCAGGCTTCCGGTTTCCTGAGGAAGCCCTTATCTCCGTCACGGCCCTCGATGCAATTACGAGATTACAAGGCACACGCTGCTTTAGCATCTGGCCCCTCCGTGCCGGTGCGGGGATCCCTACGGAAAAGGAAACCTCTTCATCTTGCGAGGAGCAGCAACGACGTCTCCTGCCCGCCCGGCGCCGCGTTTGAAACACCGCACCTTGAGCAACCCGCAGGGAAACACTTTCCTCTCCGGAGCTCCTCCTTCTCTACGCACGCACAGAAACACAACTACATGGTCAAAAACGCAAACACAGGCCACTGTCTGCCATCTGAAAGGTTTACTTTGTTTTGCTGTAAGCCTTCTGCTCCAAACTGCAAACACTGGGATAGAGTTCGGCCCAATGAACCTCCATCCCCACCCCCATCCCCATTCCCATCCCATTAAACCCTGACCACAGGCCCAGCAATCCAATCTCCATATATTTCATTCTCAAAATATTTCATTTCTGGCCACCAATCTTCAGATATCCTATTGGATTTTGTTTTCCGTAAATGGATTTTCCCACCCAGCTGGCAGCAAATGTATTTCATTTCGAATTTCTCTAAACCAAAAGAGTCAATATAAACGCCAACGCGCGTCTGCGCGGTACAGCCGTCGCAGCGACACAAACCCCATGTTTCGGGGCAGGGGGGAACAGGGGGGCCCGTTAGCTTGTTCTGTGTCTGCGCACTTGTTCTGTCGTTTCTGAAAGGCTGCGAGAGTTGGGGTGTTCAGCCTGGAGAAGAGAAGGCTCCGGGGAGACCTTATAGCACCTTCCAGTGCCTGGGGGGGCTACAAGGAAGCTGGGGGGGACTTTTTACAAGGGTCTGTAGTGACAGGACAAGGGGTAACGGGTTTAAACTGGAAGTGGGGAGGTTTAGATTGGATATCAGGAAGAAATTCTTCCCGCAGAGGGTGGGGAGGCACTGGGACAGGTTGCCCAGAGAAGCTGTGGATGCCCCATCCCTGGAAGTGTCCAAGGCCAGGCTGGATGAGGCTTGGAGCAACCCGGGCTAGTGGAAGGTGTCCCTGCCCATGGCAGGGGGGTTGGATCTAGATGGTCTTTAAGGTCCCTTCAACCCAAACCATTCCATGATTCTATGATTCACTGAATAAGTGTGGCTAAATAATGTAAAAGTGTATGTAGATAAATACAGATGTATTACATCTTGTGTTTGTTTTGCTCTGGGGGGGTCCGGAAGGAAGCATCATGTCTACCACCACTACCCAGGCAGACCAAAAGGAAGCTGGAGAAGCGGGAATAACACCCACCCCGAGGCACGGAACCCAAGGTGGGCCCTGAGCCTGTGATCCCAGAAGGTGCTCTCACCCTCTGGTAACAACTTCGGAGCAAATTTCACGACCACAGCAGAAAATGGAGATGGAAAGACGCTCTGCAGTTTAACAGTCCGCGACGGGTCGCTGTAGGCAACAGGAAGGGCCATTTGGTCGCCCGCCCCACGTCCCCTACTCCCTGCAGGTATGCCCAGCTCCCTCCCGCTGCTCCACCTGGCCGTACCCCAGCTGGTGCAATTCCAGTTTCGGCGTGCCGCCCTTCCCGACCTAAACCCTAATGGAACCTTTTGCCCAGTCTTGACAGCGGTGTCCCCGCGTTTATGCAGTAATTGAATCATCTAAAATTTCCCTCCGCGTCCTGGCGGACTAATCTGTAACGGCGTTAAGGGACTGTTATGATAATAATTAAACACAAGCCCTGCATACAAAATTGATACTCGGCATCTCCATCTCCATGAGGGAGTTTCCCTTAATAGGACTTAAATCAGTTTTTACCTTTTGTTTTTTTAAGGAATACATCAAGATTGTCATATTGTACTGAGCTAACAGACAACTACGTCCGAGGGCACGGGGTCCTTCACATAGGTGAGCTCTGGAGCATCCTCTCACCCCTGCGACGCGCAACGAGCGGTGTCAGACTAAGTCCAGGCTGACGAAGGGCTCACCCTGACGAGCCGAGGCTGCCCGCGGGCCCCCCCCCGGGGCGCCCCCCCCGGGGGAGCCGAGGCTGCCGGCGGCGCCGCTCCCTCTGTCCCCCCAGCACAGGATCGGGAGCATCCCCGCAGCCGTTGGGGTTTGCAGGGCACCGGTCCCTTGGCAAAGTGGCATCACGGGCAGCGGTGCCCGTTGCCTCTCCTCTGCCTGGGGCTGGGAGAGACCAAAATACGGAGGACAACGAGCAACAGAATCGGCGCCGACCTCCCAAAACGCAGAGGACGAGGGCAATTTACCATACAAACATGAGCTCGGTGCAATTTCAGCAGCCGTTTACTACAGATACACGTGCACGTGCTGCCTGTTGGCGCCCAGAAAGGTTCCGGCGCGGGAAAAGGCCAAGGCATTGGCGGAGCCAGCCGCCTGCACAGCTGGAGCAGCACCAGTCCAGCACGATGTTAAAGCCATCTCACCAATCCCCTTACTATTATTTATTAGTTAAAATTTTTAATTATGTGAATTGATTAGGAAGACATCACCAGGGATCCTAATTAATTAGAATTTTAAAAAGGATCATGGACGGGAGATTTTTAATGGATTTCACAAAGAACTGCACAAAGAAGTGTATTAAGGGAAAGGCCAAATTAACTTCTCCTGGTTTACTCGGCATTTCCTAACTGGATCGTGCACCACATTAACCATGTAACACCCAACCCCTTACGCGCAGCGATGCTAACCACAACAGCTTGAGGATTTCAGGCGGTTATCGTTTAACATCCACTTGCTTAATCAGTTTATGCCTCTTACTCCTGATTTATGTAAATGACTGTATTCCTGTTTAACTTAGTTTATTCCTTACTTACATCCTACCAACCCCTGTACTGACAGGCACCAACATCCCCGAGTATCTGGCCTAAATTTTTTGTCTCAGGATGCATTTTTCTCCTTATCCCAAACTTGGAAAAGACGCAGGAGCCGCTGCGCTGACGACACTCAGGGGGTAACGAATTATTAAAGCTACTAATACACGTCCCTTCTCAGAACTGGCTGGGGTCAGGAGTTTCCCGGGCCAACGTGTTTCTCCTTCTTGCCTATCTGCTGTGGTTTC
>NW_010243363.1:15134-16837 GCF_000690775.1 Eurypyga helias | reverse complement strand
GACGCTCTTGGCTGTCGGCGTCGCAAGTATTTTTCCATCAGCGCGGCGATGATGCCGATTTATCTTCCGGCTGCCAGGCTGCCGAGATGATCTGGCAGTTATTTCATGCCCTGTTAAACCCGAATGTGGTTAACTACAGTATCACTCTCACTTTGAAAAAGGCCTTTTTGGAAGAAGCGAGGTTTGTGCTCGTTATTGCTCTATCTGCTTCCCTGACAGGTTTGCTGGCTCCGGCACCACAGCACTGACCCTGCCCCACCTACCCCCCAGCCCGGAGGGCCAGCACTGGCTCCCTGGGGCTGCCCAGTGGGAATCACAGAATGGTTTGGGTTGGAAGGGACCTTAAAGATCATCCAGTTCCAATCCCCCTGTCGTGGGCAGGGACACCTTCCACTACACCAGGTTGCTCCAAGCCTCATCCAGCCTGGCCTTGGACAATTCCAGGGATGGGAAGACTGAGGGATGACTTGATGAGAGGGACAAGCACCTGCTGGGAGACAAAATACCAGGTGCTAAAGGGCTGTGAAGCTGGAGGGGACATTGGAAGGAAGGGCCGAACCGTGGCACATCCAAATCACAAGGCGAGCACTTGGACACTCGTTTCCTTGCGTAGCAAATGTGATAGGCCACGGGAAGAAATCCAGCAGGCCGTACGCCCTCCCCACACACCCCACGGTGACTGGTTCCTTGCCGGAAGACACACTTCCACGCAAGAGGAATCACTGGGATCAGCACGGGGTTGCTCGCGTTAACGGTGGTCGCCATGCGCACCCCCCAGCCCGGCTCTCCCGGGGCGGACGGCTCCATCTTCGAAAAAACACGTCAGATAGTCACTAGTTAATCACACGTAGGGGCGGGCGCCAACAGCCAGCCCCACCGCAGAGGAGTTCTGCGGCACAGGTTTTGGTGTTCGGCACTGTTAAGGTTGCAGAAGTTAATTAAAACACACTCTGCAAATCCAAAACAAAACCAACGCCTGGTTTCTGTTACGCTGGCTTTCCCTTTTTTTTTTGTGTGGCTTGTCATAATAAAACATTGTTATTGGATGTAAAAATTATGGAACAAAGTTATGCCTCTCTGGTGTAATATAATGCAATCCATTTAATACTATTTTAAACCCAAAAACCTCATTAAAGCAGACAGAATGTAAGAATGACAAATGGCCCAGAAGGAAGCTGGAGCCTGAGACGTGTTCCCAGCACCCGGTCGCTCTGCACCCCCCGCGCTGAATTCGGCACCACCACGGAGGTGTCCCAGAGCCCCCAGCACCGCTCCGGGTGCTGCTGTCCGCAGGGATGCGCACAGCATCCCATCGTGCGGCCGACCCAGACACGCACCCTCCCGGCTCGTCTGTTCCCTGCCCGAAACCAGGCCGTGTCCCGACAGCGCAGCTGAACGCTACGGTGACACCTCCGAACACCCTTTTGGCCCCAAGGTGGGTGTCAAATGCTGGGAGTGCGGCCCTACCATCTCAGGAACGGAGCAGCTGGGCTTCTACCATTGGAAAATGTGATCCCCAGGTAATAAGACATGAAAAAGAAAGTTAAACAAACGTACTTCTCATTCAGGGTCTGCGCAGATGTGGGAATCGGAAGCGATCAGGGCGATCGCACAGCGCTCCCCTCGCACAGACGGAGTTGGAGGAAGAACAGTTGTGTCAAACAGCAACAGGCTCCTTCCAGAAATACCCGATTTCTGAGAGC
>NW_010243363.1:13478-15053 GCF_000690775.1 Eurypyga helias | reverse complement strand
GCATACTGCGAGGCCGACCCTTAACAATCACACGGGGAATTACGGTAATCGCTGCCAAGAACTGGGGCTTTGGGAGAATTGAGTCACCCACACACAAACCAGCGCTGGGCAGTCCCCCCGAGACATTGGGTCTCTAAGGGAAAGGACACACGAATGGTTTTGGGGAGAAGGGGGGGCAGAGATGCAGTGCAGCAATTATAAATATTATTCTGAAGGTGTGACAACTCCCTGTTGAAGGTATTTTGGGAGCTGCTGCTTCCCAACCCAGATATCGGCCAAACCACCCCCAACCGCCCCGTCCACCTACCTCCACTCCTTGGACTTTGAGCTTCATGTGATCCTCCCTGGTGGTTTTCCCATCTTTCCTTTTTTTCCAGCAATATCCATCTTTCCTGTATTTCACCTTCTTCCTATTGTACAGGATCATAGAACCATTCTGCGGCCTGAAAACGAGAAAGAGTTTGGGTTACACAGAGAACAGATGCCCCCCAGGAGAGCTCAGCCCCGCGTGACAGGCCAGGGAAGGTCTCTGCAGAGCACAAACACCCCGTCTTCGGCAGGTTTTCACCTTTCCCCGCCGTCAACTGGATGGTTTGCAACCTGCAAAGCTTCACTTGAGAATCTTGTGCCTATGGAAGTGACTGTGCAGTGAGGGGGATGGAAAAATGAAGGAAGCTTAGGCTAAAACAGCCGGCGTTTTCACGAGATGGGGTACGGCCGGGCTCAGCCACACACTGAAAATTAGAAGGAAAGACAGGTTAAGGAAAAAGGGATTCTTGTTATTTTATTCTAGCCAATTGGTCTGTTTTTAAGGCATCGGCAGGATCAGATGAGAACCACCTCTACGGCAGCACGGCAACACGGACGGGGGCTCGAGGGCGATAAACAGGCAGAAGCGAAGGGAAGGCAAAGGCATTGGCTCGTGCGCTGGTTCTGCTGTTCCCGCTTAGATCGGTGCTGGGCACGGAGAAGCCGTCTCTCCTTTGAGCCCCTCCTGGACTTCACGGACGCACGGGAACATTTCCCACGCAGGAACCACCTCAACGCTTCGGAGCGGCAGCTGAGGCAGGCTGACGCCAACGTCCCGGCAGAACTGGAAACGTCTGCCAAGCCGGTACACCATGGGGGCACTTCCGCCGTGACACGGAAGGGTGAAAACATGCCAGCTGCCCCCGGCACCGCCCGGGCAGCGTGTCCCAGGCAGGCCAACTGGGCTGCGGGTGCTGCAGGCATTTACAGGGGAGCATCAGTCACAGCGACTGGGCTGCGGGACACCAACGGAAAGAAAAACAATGGCGTTGGCAGCAGCGGCCACCCACAACTTCAGGGGGAGCCTGGGCTGGAGCCTCGGACCACGGGAAGCGCTTTACGTGTACAAACAGCCCCCCTTAACTGCTGAAAGCTGTCTGGGGCAGAGAGAGGGTCCCCTCGCCCACCCAGCCCAGGCGTACGACGAGGTGCCACACGCTGAATGTCCTCGCCTTTCAGCCCATGGCATTTAGAAGCTGCCTGATCCCTGTTTAGGTTTCATGCTCATGGCTGGGGGAAGGAAAGGGACGGGTAAAGGGGGGACAG
>NW_010243363.1:13112-13442 GCF_000690775.1 Eurypyga helias | reverse complement strand
CCTTTCCTCTTGGGCACTGACGAGATGTGAGCCGCTCCCCTCCCTCTCCTGTTACCTGCCACCACGGCCATCGCATAAATCGCCACAACAGCCCAAGAGCTGCTTTTGCCCAAACTGTTCCTGCTCCAGCCGGGGAGGAGACACCAAGTTCCCTTGCTGGGATTATTTTCTATGCGAACACCCATGCCCAGCAGCTGATGCCCTCGGGAGTTGCTTGGGGCTCCCCGGGATGCTCCTCTCCAGCTTGGGAGCAGTCCAAGCCACTGGACAAACCACAGTCTGTCTCAGCAGCACAGGGAGAGGCGGTGACGGAGCCCCAGTGCTTGGGAT
>NW_010243363.1:12487-12980 GCF_000690775.1 Eurypyga helias | reverse complement strand
TGTGGGCGGCGGGAATCAGAACCGGTGTAGCTTATCACGAGCGTGAACCAGATACAAGGAACAAACCAAAAACAAGCCAAGATGAGGGTATTCTGGTCAATGGATGCTCCGTATCTGCCTCGCTGCTGTGCTCAGAAATTAAAGTCCCTTTGGCCAAAACAACTGAGACGTTCCCCTAATCCCATCACCATGATATTAATAAGTTTTTTCGATGTTCCCCCTAAATTGTCACATCAAGACCTGGTAAATGTCAGGCGCATCACTTAATGACAACTGTTTCACTGCCCAGGGAGCCAGGGTTGCCGAAAGGGAATTGTGATTACTGCAAAGCCAAACGCAGCGCTTTTCCCAGGACGACGGAATAAGATACGCCAGAACCCTTCCTTGAGAAGGTCCACAGCTCCAGAATTGATGTTTTATTTCATCATCTTATATTTATACCAATTCCCTGCCAAGGTGGATATTTAAAGCGGCTCGGCTTTACGATAAAGAC
>NW_010243363.1:1278-12440 GCF_000690775.1 Eurypyga helias | reverse complement strand
GCGGCCGCCGAGCTCGCCCCCAGCCCAGACAGCACCCGGGAACCCCATCTTCCCACACCATCAATGGCACTCCCAGGAGCGGTCAGGTCGCAGGGGTGGGATGGGTGGCCACCTCGGCAGAGCGGGTGACTCTCTCCCATAGATCCCAGCCAGGTGGCAGGCCGCTGCGCCCACCAAGCCCGGAGCCGAGGGCAGCTGAAGCAGGAGGGTACCACACCCCGATACCTTCCACACCGCAGCCGTCACCCCCCGGCGGGTGAAGCCCCCTCTGCTCCCCATACTGTGCTGAGAAGCAGCCCTGCTAAGAGTCTCCCGGACGCTGGTTTTCATCCTGCGCAACCGGCAGCTTTATTTCCTCTGGCTATTAAGTTATCGTGGAGCCCAGGGACAGCGAGAGGGGACTATCTATCTTCCATCTTCTGAATCCAGGCACGATCATAATGAGAAATTAACTTCCACTCTCCCAGAGGAGCAACCTACCGATGCAGAAATCGGCTGGGAAAAACGGGAGTTTTGGAGGAAACCCTGGAAGGACAGACAGAGCCTTGCAATTAATCACTGCGCTGAGCCGTTGCGCTTGTTTCCCAGCGAACGCAAAGAGGATGGAGGCCCTGAACCCGCCCTCATCCCAGAGTCCCGACTCCCCCCATGGGTGTAAGCCAAGCCAGCAACAAGCCCAAGGGCACCCTGCTCCGCGGAGCTGTCCCGCTGGAAGCCACAGCCACCAAGAGCCTGCCGAGTGCCCCTGAGTGCTGCCCGGCTGGCGGATGACGTCACGGCCCCACACGCTGACGTCACTCTCGCCTGCGTCCCTGCTGATCCCAGCAAGCGCACGGCAGGAGGCACGGTGGCCATGCGGAGCGTTAGCTCACAAGGGAGGAGCGCAGCCCTTCTCCGGCTGAGCACATCCGGAGAAGCTTCCCAGACTTGGGGAAAACCAACACGCACCACACGTCACGACACCTCCAACGACGTGGCACAACTGTCGTGACACATGACACAACAGAAGGACACCACCACATCAAAAGCCGGATATTCCTACCTTCCAGACCCCAATCCCACAGCGCACCCCCCCCACCCACCCTGTGAGTCTATGAGAAGGATAACTTCCGAAGGCTGACATACAAGCTACAGAGCACTGTGACAGCACTGGGCGTTTTTGGTGGGTGCTGGGACTCCCGTTGACGTGTCTCACCCCAAAACCAGCTCCTGAGGAGTATTTAAGGAGCAGTCAGGACGCCTCTCCACTGCATCCTTTGGATGTCATCCTGTCCCTAGGCCACATCATAGTTAGAAACACCCAGAATATCGGAATTGTCACTACGTGGAATGCACAGGAAATGCTGAGAAGTCTTCTGGCAAATTATTTCTTGATATAATGACACACTATAGACCTAAATCTCGGTACAAGGCACAAAAAGAGACAGTTAAATCAACTTTGTTCATTTAAATACAATTTTAAAAGCACTGGCATTCATCTCTTTATTGTTCAAGGATCTTTATCAATTCCTTTAGCCCTCATTTATTTCTCCTCCATACTCCCACAGGGATGCCCCGTGATTTATCGGGAGTTCGTTCGTACAACTCAGGAATGCTTTGAACTGCTTCCAGATCCATCATCCCAGCGCCTGTCAGCGTGCCGGGGAGATCCCGGCGCGATCCATACGTTCCCACCCACCTGACTCGCTGGGTGCCCGAGCCATTCCGTGTGATCGGTTGCTCTCCCCACGGAAAGGGGTCGATACAGAAGGCCCCAGGGAACCAACTGACTTCCTTAAAGCAAGGTCCCTTCCCGGCACAGTGGTGATGAGCATAAACTCTATTTAGTGAACTCGCTTCCAGTTCACCCTCCCAGTGGGCACTGGCTCAAGGCTTTTCCACAACACCGTATGCCGGCGGCATTCGCCGGAATGCCACGGACACCCATCTCCTGGGGCTCTGCCAGGTGCCACTTCCCCCGGGCACGGCGGGGAGTTTGCCACGCAGCGGGAAATCCTCGTAGGGGGCAGGAGGAGAGGGAAGCGCTGTGCCACGCTCAGAAGGTGCTGGGAGGAAGGAAAAGGGTTTTGGGTTCTCCCTCTGCTAGCAGCGCGGAGCCTGGCTCGTGACTTCAGACACACTAAAAATCCGTAAATATTTGAAAATGGAATAATAACTCCTTAATTATAAATTTTAATTGAGAACCACTTCAAACGGGAATTGCAGCTCGACAGCCAATGAACTTCCAACGCTGCAGCCAGCAGAACGGCTGCTGGAGCAGCGAGGGCAGAGCTCCGTGTCCCCCGCAAAGACCTCAGATGTGCAGCAGCACCAAGGCCAACCCTGGTGCCGGAGGGGCTGGGGAGGCTCTGATGGTGGGCGACTCCCAACCCTTGCTCCAGCACGGAGCCTCCAGCCCAGCGCCGGGAATGCTCCTGCGGAGCAGGGCTTTGCACAGCACTTCGGCTCCAGGCTGGGAGGGTGTCAAGGTGCAAATGCAGCAACCCGTGTCCCCCCAGCCAGCAAAGCCAGGCACGGGAGGTGATGTGCGGAGCGCTATGGGGATTTAGGATTCAGGAGACCCTGGGTGTGCACACTCTCTTCGACGGTCGCCATGCGCACGCTGCGTTTGGGGCACGTGCTGAAACACCCCCGGCAACGTGCGGGATTTAGGATTCAGGAGACCCTGGGCGCGCATGCTCTCTTCGACGGTCGCCACGCGCGCGCTGCGTTCGAGGCACGTGCCGAAACACCCCCGGCAACGTGCATTAAGCCCCTCCTCTCTGCCAAATTAACCTCAGGAATGGAATGTATTTATTTATATCAATTTAGTCCCATCAATTAATGATGACAAGGCAATTAACTAGGATGCCAGACAGTAAAAAATAACCACATAATGCCTTCTTTAGAGGAAATCTATTATGTAATCCCAATCGGTCTTCATTAACACAAAGTATTCCAGTAAAAGGTAGTAATCTAGTTATGGTCCGTGAAAGATGAAGATCCGCACAGCAATTTTTCAGAATTAAGGGTATTTTTAGCAAATGGAAAGGAAACATTCCTGCATTTTTCCTGCAAACCCGTGCAACAAACCGGAGGAGTGCCCCAAAGCACCGGCCAGCCCCAAGCGGAGGGAGCGGGATCACGAGAGCCCCTAAACCAGCCGTTATGGCCACGAGGAGACCCAAGGCGGCTTCCTCCGCACCTCCCTTCCCCACGCCGGCAGGTTCTGGGTCAAGCCAAGAGCAAGACAGCATCCACCCTCTCCATCCCTCATCCGACGCCCGCAGCGCACAGGCACCAGGATGGGGGATCCCAAACAGCTAACTGCGGTGGTCCACGGCACCCTGGGGGGGCTGAAAGCACCGGCATTCCACGCTTTTATCCCAACGATGACTCCACATCGTGCCTATCCTCGCTGACAGCTCTGCTTCACGTGGGGGCTCGGGGCCATCGCACCGGAGGGATGCCACGATGCGACCCGACCGAGAGGCTCCCTCCCTACGCCGCCGCCGCCTCGAAGCATGGAGCAAGCGACCGTGCACAGGAAAAGGATGAGTTGTTTGCTCCGGTATTTAATGTGACATCCTTCGGAATTAACATATCGAGTGTCTTAATGATGCCAATCTAATTTATTCATTTTAAATATTAAAGATCCAAGTATTACAAAAAATGGGATGAAACGCTTACACGCATCCACAAAACCACCAGTTTCACACGGAAACACACACTTCCCAACTTCAAGCCTTATTCACCTTCCAACTGATTCATGAACTAGTAGATAAGAGAGAATTAAACCCAAATATAGAAAATCCTGCGAACAAAGGACACAAACAAACGTAAAGGTAGTCAACCACTTCTCCCAAAGACACCAAAGCTGTTAAGCACCCTCGACTTAAAATTTATAATAAGCAGCTCAAAAAAAACCCCCGATTTCCTGCAGGAACGTGTTTACAGCACAAACTCAATTATTGTCTTATTCCGATGCTTATCTCTCCTTATACCCCCTCAGCTCATCCTACTGCTGAATTTAATTACATTCCAGTATTTTTAGTCGAGATGAAATTACACATTTTCAGATTAATTTAGCCTGAACTGACTTCTGATAACAGAAAATCTTTTTTTCCATCGTGCCCTAATTCCAGACCATCTCAGTCGGCATCAATCACTCCGTAGGCTTCGTGTCACACCCCCCACCAAGCCGCACACGCTGTCTCCAAACCCAGCGCGCCAGGCATCAACAGGCAAGGGTTTGCCCAGTTCCCTCCAATGAAAACCCTCCTGTCCTGCTCTTCCCTGTTGTTTTCTGAGCCCAGGCGGACAGGGAAGAGGCAGGCAGTGAGTGTTCCCCGCACATTGGCACCAGAAAAGCTTCTAAGAAAGGCACGGCCTGTTCTGCCGGTGATAAAAGTACTAAAAACCTAATAATTTAAAATAAAATAGAGCCTTGTGTGGGTTTTACATCCACGAGATTCCCAGAAATAATTAAAAGGTTTAATTACAGCCTCATTCTGGCTGTTTACTTAGGAAAACCCCCTATCCTCTCACAAACACTTTAAGCTCAACTGATAAAACCCAGACTGTTTTCCCGTGGAAGCACGGATTTTAGCACCTGCCCAGGGTTCCTGGCTCTCTTTGCCACCCAGGTATTTCACCTCAGCTCCACAGCGAGGAGCCTACGTGCCTGTTATGTTCATCATCCATGCAACTGTCTGCCGGAAGACGGGGACGGACAATCAGGATACTCTGAGGTTTTCCCGGGATCAGTACCTCACCCCTGTGGTTTATACAAAACCCTTCCATGGCATTTCCACCTGCTTAATTCCAGGTTTTGTGGTGATAACTGGACCTTTCTCCTGCATTCCAGGTAATCCCTTTAAAGTAGCCACGCTTTGGGAACACAACACGCCTCCCTTCCCCAGCACGGGATGCAGTCAGGGCCGACGGGATGATGCTGTCCCAGCACAGGTACGGCGAACAGGAGCCCGTGCTCGGCATCACCCACTCAGGGACAGCAGGAACACCAGCCACTCCCAAGGCTCCCGTGGTGGCTTTCACCCAACCACGCAATCCCACGTTTCTGCAAATATCCAGGAAGACCACAACCCCTTCGGAGGAACCAAAGGTCACCACGAGCCCAGCAGCGTGCAAGGAGCAGCACGAGCGCCTGCTCAGCACGGCAGCGGCCAGGGCAGCAAGTTATTCCTTGTGCCACGCCAAGGAAAAGCCTGGTAATTGCTGACAGACACCCTCATGTGGCACCAAAAAGAGGAAAAAGAAAGAACTCGGGCTCTGCAGGCAGCTCCTCCTCGTCTGAGGAACACCGTTCGCTACACCATTCAATCGGTACTTGTCTGACCTGAGCAGAGGGTCCTGCATCCGCACGGCTCCCAGCTGCTCCTCACACGGGGCCCAAAATCCTCCTCCCGGTTCCAGACTTCCCACCCGCGTTTGCCAATGCCCCGACGCCCAATCCAAACCGTGCGATGCTTGTCGCGAATATTGCACCGGCCCCATCCGGAAAGCAAAGCATCCGCCCTCCGGACACGACACAGACCTTCCCACCCCACCCTGGGCGTCCTGATCTTCGCCGCCCGGGGACGGGAGCGTGGGGAGAGCCGGCGGTGCCTGGCCACATCCCAGCCCTCCAACTTCCCTGCCAGGTCCCCTGGAGGGAAAACCCCTGTCAACAGCTAATCCCAATGAAGGGTTTATTCTCCTCAGATGGTGTTTGCAGGCACTGAGAAGCAAGGAGCCGTCCCAGCGCTCTCTGCACCTTGTTCTGACGCACAGAATGCACTGGAAAAAATGAGAGAATATCATTAAAGGTTAATTATGATCAACTTAAAGGTTATTTTTGCATATCTCACCTCCTGGACAAAAGATGCTTCTTCATTACCATCCCAGAATATAAATTGAGTTGCAAAGCCTTTAAAATGCGACAAAGACCTGAATTTTATTGCTGTTCAGGAGAGCACGGAGAAATACCAGCTTTAAATACCAGCTTTCCCAGCCCTTGGGCAGCCGTTATCCCTTACGGAACGGTCAGAGCCTGCCCGCGCCTCCAGTGTCAGGTCGGGCCGAAAACGAATGCCCCAGATTTTCCTTGGCTGTATCTACCAATGGGAAAATCAGCAGCCAGAGGAGCCAACCTTCCGCACCCGTGCCAAGGGAACCATGTCCGTAACAGACACACGGCCGCTTCACCCTGGTTGTCCAAGCTGGACGGTGCAGCCCACCCGAGCCACCAGTTCAATATGGGAAACCAGCTCCCAGGAGCATCAGCTCCCAGCCCCTGCGCAGGCTGGATCAGTCCAGGGAAGGGTCTGCATGACAGACCCTTCCCAAAGGTCATCCTGTGACCTGAGCCGGGGTGGTCGGATGGCTCCCGTTAGGTCCCGCTAACAGAAATGGAGTGAGCTGTTGAAGGAATTATCGGTGTCTCAACACCCCTGGACCACAGCAGCTGAAAACCTGTATGAATCGATGGCTCTTAAAACCATCTCTCCGGCTCGCACGAGCTGCCCCTCCACACAGAGCCTCCGGATCATTCTGCGAGCACCGGGACACCCCGGCAGCAGCATGTACCCAGCTGAGCAGGACGGTGCCTGCACGGAGCGCATGGGAGTGAGGTGAGGTAAGGACCCAACGCAGGGCATTCGCTCCAAAGCACAAGTGTTTTCAGTCTCCTCGTAAGCCCAGCCTTAGCTGATCTTGCTTTAATGACATAGGAAATGGAAATTCCCTTAATAAAACAAGTTATGAATATTTATTACCCTATTTTTTTTACCTGAAAATTGAATAATGCAATTAATTTCACTATTAATTCTTTAATACAAAATTAATACACTGCAAGATCCCGGCTTATCTTTAGGAACCTCCGATAAAGACATCCCAGATGAAATACGTCCGCTACGCTGGACCGCAGGACAGGTAAGGGATGGGGTGTGCTGTGTGGGTGTTGGGCAGCAGGACGGAGAGGAGGCGAGGATCCCCCGGCAGGACTCATCCTGCCTGTCTCTGTGGAGCCAGGTCTGTCCTTCCCAGCGACCCCCCTACGTCACGGGGAGCGGGCGATGCTGACCCCAGCCCCAGCCCCTCTCCTGCTGCCGGCACCGCACACGGCGATGCTGTCCAGGTCACTGATACATCCCCCCGGATAGTTCTGCCGGCACCACGACTGTATCAGGTTTTCCTGCTCCACTCCCTCTAAATCTCGCTGGGGTCCAGCACCTCCCACTCCAGCCAGGCACCAGCCCACGTTTAATGTAACAAATTGAGTTTCTCAGCAAATTCCAAAACTCCGGGGCCAGCAAAAAGTCACTAAAAAAGTAGCGGAGGAAAACGGCGGCCGTTGCATTTCCAACTGGGAAACGTGACTGCCAACCTGCCTACCATGATCTGCATCCCTGCTTCAGTGACCAGCATCAGCCGAAGCGGAGGGGAATCTGTGGCGGAGCAGCCCTCTCCGAGGCACGACCTCCACGACGGAAGCAAGAGGCGTTTCCTGGGTTTTCTGCCTTTCTCCACCTTGGCACGCCCCTGGGGCTTGAGCTGGGTCCAGTTTCCCCAGGTATCAGCTCCGAGCGAGGGAAGAGCTCCCTCTCCCACTCGGACGTGCGACCGGAGCTTTATTGGTGGTGCCATGATCAGCCGAGTCCCGACAACTCTGTGATTTATTAGGTGGGGGATTTACCAGCGGGAAAACGCCGCCCAGCCGACTGTCCGTGCCCATTATACCAGGAGCAACGCATGTTTTTCTGAAGCCGGGAGAGAGGAATTAAAGAGCCAAGATAACCCTGCAGGGAGCAGAAGCGAAGCTGCATCACCCCAAATGGATACCGACAGGCTATGCAAATCCCTATCGATCCGCAGGAGCAGGCTGCCACCCAAGCTTTTTTAGGTGCAGAAATATTAATCACTGCCAAGTCTCACTGCCTGAAAACAGCACGTGGGCTCTTCCCGGGTGGAAAAACCCACATCTGGGCATTTCCTCGGGCTTCACGTATTCGTCCGACTGACAGCTTATCACGGCATCAGCTTCCCGAGAGGCGTTTACCTTCTGGGCTTCGCGAGGAGTAAACCAAGAGCTCGGTACCTGCTCCCTGCCTGCCCCAACCCCTCCGGCTGCGCCGGCCGGGTAACAACAATGTTTTTGGGGAGCCGTTCACGGGGAGATGGCAACCTCCGGCTGCAAGGAGAAACACGGCTTTGTCCTTGAGAACCCGCAACCAGACGCCCAGTCCTGCCCCGAGCTGGGTTTTCAGGGCAGACCTCACAGGGTTTGGATGTTCACAGGAGCACATCCGAATGGCACTCCCAGCTGAAAAACTGACCTTGCAGCTTCTGGGCACAGACAAGTCTCTTCAATTGCCCGAGCCTCACTGGTGAAGCTCCGTCGGGTCGCTCAGGGGGATTGTTAAACCCTCTAAGAACGACAGCTACGGAAGGCACATGGAACCGGACAAGCGAAGGGTCTTACCCAGCAGAACGCATTTGGACTGAGGAGCTCGGCTTTGTCACTGACATTCCAACGTAAATAACAATTAACCTCTACTCGATAGACAAATGTCAAGAGATCTTCTTTGTCGTCGTGATTTGCATTCAAGCTTGGCGACGTCAGAGGCTCCGGCCCTGCCGCATTAGCGGAAAGCTCCCCCGCTCGCCCTGCTGACTGGAGCACCCGCTGCGGATTATCTGGCACGTTATCAAGTAACCAAACACCATTTCAAGGAAACATCAAGGTCGCTGCCTTGCGAGGTGTACTTGTTAATTTATGTTGATAAACTGGAGCGCTCTAAAGACCCTTGGAATAACGTTCCAGGATATTTATATCAGGCTATTTTATCAATGAACCATTCAACGAGAAGTTTCATCCAAAAGCAATTTTGGAGACCCCTAAACGCCTTCTCCTGGCTCCCCTAATGCCACCACCATGGCATCATAAGAGGGTTCCTCCTCCACCTGTGACCCAGCGCCTCGTCCGACCGCCCTCAGCCGCGGCCAGCGCCCCGCAGCGGCCCCTCAACTCCCGCCGTACATCACCCACTCAGAACGGGGAGCGTTCCAGTTCAGCGCCGGATCGATGGCATCAACTCCACCATACCCAGAGCCCGACTGTAGGAACTCAGCACTTAACTCTGCCAAGTCATCTTTGTATTAAAAAAAGAAGGAGAATGGACAATAACTCAACAATTCCAGAAGGTCCTTGAGCAGCCACCACACCTTCCTTCTCCCAGGACACGATTCCTTTTAAGCAGCAGGAAGGTACTGTAATATTAATCATGTTATTTTCACACCCTGCCTCTAGCAACCAAACTCCTAAACTCACGGGGCACCGGCACAGACGCGTTTATCATCTCCTATCTTCAACGAACCCGTGCACACCCAGCCAGCTGCTGTTTCTGGCCACTTCACAGGCGTCCCCGGCAGAGGTTCAGCCAGAAGGTATTTTCCATGAATTCTGAGGTTTGGATCACCAGGGCAAAGGAACACCTTCGCCAATACCTGCATTACCTGCCGTCCTGGTGAAGAATAAACAATCCTAAAACGACATAGCTTATCTCCGCATATTTCACGGAAAGCAGATCCTCCCTGTGCCCCGCGGCTCCGGCACTGCCCCGCTCTGCCTCCGCCCTCTCCCGGCTGTGAAACACCCAGGGAATTCATCTGTCCCATTTGTGAGGGTCAACCCCCGGTCCTTCCGCCTCACCATAGCTCCTGCCCCTGCTAATTCCAGGAGGAGGGATGCCCAACCCAGCACCAGCCGCTCAAGGATGCGGGATGCTAAACAAGGCTTTTCCTCCGTCTTGGTCCTGGCAGGTTCCCCCTCCAAAAAAAAACCCTTTTCAGTGGGAAATCGGCAGATGGGGGATAAAAAAAAGAAACAAGCCCGCCACATCAGAAAGCAGGAGTCAGGGTTTGTGACAGGGAAACTTTGCGAGCCCGAACACGGCCAAAACGGCAGGAAAACACCCGCAGCCGAAACTTCACGTACCAGTTCCCAGGGGAGCGGAGGAGTTAAACATTTATGGCAGCGTGAAGAAGACATGACATTTACTGAATAATAAACTGCAAACACGTCTGTTAATGCGGCTTTTTGGGATCTCCTCGCCGTCAAACACTTAACCCCAGCAAGAAAAACAGCGGAATGCAAACAACCCCAGCGTCTGCCTGTTCCACGGGGGGAGCGCGGGGAGGGCCGCGCGCTTTTTTTCACGGGTTTGAAGCCGGAGGCCGCAGGCAGCACCACGAGACGAACAGCCTGCCACCCCGCGCCGAGGCTGCAAACCCCTTCCCCTGACCGGGATACGACGACGTCCTCAACGATCGGGTTCAAACATCAACCTGCCGAGACCGCGGCTGCTCCGTTTTTGATCAGTCTGATTTCATTCAATAAAACGCTCATTAGGTCAATTAATGAGAGTTGGGTGTCACAAGCCATCAAGCATGACTGGGAGCTCTCCCTCGGTGGCCGATGCATTGATGAGCAAGTCAAGCCGTCAGTGGGAATGGGTCAATGTGCCGAAGCATGAGCAACGTTACCTTGTTTTAGGGGAAGTTGTTAGCCATTCTTCGTGCTTTTCAAACGTTATTAAATAAGCTGCAATCTCCTGAAAGAGAAACGCAGAAAGAAAAAGAGAGTTATTCGCGTGGCTGTGCTGGAAACCGGGAAGTTTAGTAACAGAAGGTTTATAACAGAGACAAGGAGCTGCCAGCCCTGGGTCAGGCCTGTGGCTTCAATCAGGTTGTGACCAAGGCCGCACGCTCGGTCCGTGTTCGTACTGATGCTGCCAAAGCCAGACTTAAGCGAGGTGGGGAAGAGATGCAAGCGGGGAGCGGCACTCGCATTCTCCAGCACGGAGAGTTTGCTGGTAACTTCGGTGGCCGCAGCGTCACCCAGGGCCCGGCGCTACGTCAGGAGGCGAAGGGGAGGGCGGCGACAGCACGGACACGGGAAGCTAAATTAAATATTTATAAATAGAACAGCACCACTGCAGAGAGAATTACTGAATTATTAATCGTTGCCATAAAAAGCCAGCGGGTGACATCAACATAAGTCATCGCTCCCACTTGCAGGAATGATACGGGCGATTACTTCCAGATCAGAACCGATTTGTTCCCAGGAAATTATCGGCGCCGGCGAGGTAATTCATGCCGGTGCCGGTACACACGCCTCACGC
>NW_010243363.1:0-1054 GCF_000690775.1 Eurypyga helias | reverse complement strand
GCTGCTGGGAAGAAGCTCTTTTCCACTCCCCTGAAAATATACTCAGAAATCTGTGGGTTTTTCACGGTGCTCTTCCAACAACTGCCACCCCCCCAGGTCTAGCGCCCCCTTCTCAGGGACCCGCCAGCTGAAGCCATGCGGAACGGTCAGGGATGCTGTCCCAAACATTCAACCGCCCCAGATGAGACCCTGAACCACACGTGGGTCACTCTCCAGAGCGGCGGCTGCGCCCCGGCGAAGGTGGGAGCTTTCGCCCGGGAGACCATTATTTTTTTACAGATAGTTCTATATAAGGGTTGTAGCTGCACAGTACCAAGGCTAAAAAAATCCACCGCGCTCTCCAACCAGCTGGCCCAAGCATCTGCTGGAGCCACAAAATGCAATTATATTACTCCCAAACGAGACGTAAAAATATCTTGTTTCCAATACTCTTGGTTTTAAGACTCATACTTAATGTCCTCCGGGTATTGCAGCGGTGCCAGATCTCCGTGTTATGTACTTTATTAGAGTTGTGTGAATGTCATATTAATGACTCCTAACCAACATGTTTACACTGCAAATAAATTCTCCCAGAATCCACTGCCGCACCCCTTGTTCCCCAAGCCCGATTTCAAACCATTCTTAAACCCCTACCGCAGGGCCGACGATGGAGCAGCACCGCTTCGACGTCAGCCAGGACGAGGAGCAACGGCATGAAGCTCCAGAAACCCCTTGTTTTAATTTCTGGCTAATTGCTGCATAAAATTCACTATCAACTAACCCGGAGCAGCGTTGACACTCGTGACCTTCCTGGAGAACACACCAGACCACGTGCGTCTACAGGAGCACCAGTTGAATCAGATGAGAGTGCTAAAATTTGGACGCTGCATGGCAAAAAAAGGGTCTGGGCCCAGATTTCCATCAACTTCCATCGGGCCCCGAAGAGTCATCACCCATCGCTCCCCGCAAGAGCCATCGGCTCGGCGCAGGGTGTGAGCTGTGGGAACCAACTGCTGTGTTCATGGGCGTAGATGTGTATTTTTATACTTCTCTGTGTGTATATATATTTTTATAT
>NW_010243362.1:2536-11301 GCF_000690775.1 Eurypyga helias | reverse complement strand
CCAATTCAGAGACAAGGATGTCACGTGGCACAGCGTCAAAAGCTTTGCACAATTCCAGGTAGATTGAGACTTTCTTTCTTACACGCCTAAGAAACCACACCCAGTGCAAAAATAACCGGAGGCGGAATCTCCCGGAGGCAGCCACAACCGCCCTTCCCAACTCGTACCTGTGATGTGACGGTGCATGGGTGACCACTGCAGGGCTTAATGGGATACAGAACAGCGTGTCCACAGCCTCTGGGAAGTCTCGCGGGGTGATCCTGAGCCGCCCACTTCTGTGGCTCACGCCAAGCAGGGCGATGGGCTGGCAGAGTGCTGGGGATAACGCCGACAACCTGCCACGGCCTCGTGGTTTACTAATTGGAAATACCCTCAGCACTTCACCAGGAGATGAGAGACTGTCATCCAAATCTGACCCGCAGCGTAGCCCCCAACCCCTGTTAGGGCAACGTTATTACCAAAGCCTCTAATTTCCATTTTAATTTGGGATGGCTGCAGTGATTCCCAGCTCTCCGATCTATACCTGCGGCAAGGATGACGGCGCTACTCGTGCTGTAGCTGCTAACTGCCACAAAAGTTGCAGTTTGAGATATTAAGGGAAGCCAAAACATCACATTGGTTTAATTTGGCATCTACTGTGACTACACTGTGAGCTGGAAAAAGCAACAGCTGAGGAGATGCTTCACCACCAGCTGAGAAATCCCTGCAGGATTAAAAGAACCGAGAGCCAGACAGGATGGGCAGAAGGTTAAAAAGAATCTCAATCTCAGTTTTCACTTGCAGTTTAGAAACCCAGAAAGACACAAGTAAACATCCAGCGGGTCATCAACAGCCACGGCATGATCCAGCCTCGGTCCCACGACACGTGGGGAACAACGGTGGTGGTGTTTCCTCCTTGGGTCCCAAAGGACTTTCCTGGAACAACTCTTCCCTCCAGACTCAGCCCAAACAAGTTGGTGTCATAAGAAAACTGTTACTGAGCGAGCCTGGCTGCCGCCTGCAGGTAAGGTGCTTAGCCCTCTCAGCAAGTCCCTCCTGCATGCACCAATCAGCAGCACCTCTTAAAAGAGATTAAAAAAAAATAACCCAACTTTAGGACCTACCAGAGAGGTAACATAAATGAGAGGGGGAAAAGGAATGATGACATAACTAGGAAGTTGTCATTTTATTCTCGGTTGTTTGAGAAGTCTTTTGTTTTAACACTGGAAACTTGGATTTTACCATTTTATTATTTCACCAGCTCAGGCAACGTTAAATAAGCAACCTAACAAGGGATATGAATGTGAACCACGAGGGAAGGTTTTCACCCCAGGTTACCAGAAGGTGCACTTTCTTAATGCATATTTATCTGTAACGACATGCATTTTGGGCTGGGGCAGCTTTTCTTGAAAGATAACAACACAAAACTTTCATCCTATCAACCGCAGGGACGAATCCCACAATAAACATCTCTAGGGCTTCCCTGAGCTTCTTGGCAATTTCACATTTCTGATACTTTAACCACAAAAATCAAAATTCTAAACAGAAAATCCCCCAAAAGAGCAGGATCTCGGTATTTTTTTTCCTGTCCAGCTCTGCATGACGCGGCACAGCATAAAACCCCAACAGACAAAAACCACAGGGGTGCGGGGGGCACCTCACCAAGAGCTGAACACCAAAGTGATGTGCTGGTCACCATTAAAGTGCATTCGGTTCCACCTCAGCTCTCCAGCCCTGGGCTCACGCTACTTTCCCTCTCCCTCCCATCGCGCTGGCTGGGGGAGCACGAGACCTTGCCGGCAGCAGGCATGCAACCGTTTGCTCTCAGGTGTTAGTTCACAGCACCAAGGATGCTGAGAGCCCCGAGTCAGCTCAGCGCCACATCAGACGGCGGATTTTGTAACGTTTGCTGTCGTTCAGAGGAGGAATTTGTTCTCATCACAGCGCTCAGACTTGCCACAGGGACATCAGGGAGCTCCATCCCCTCAGTACCACGTACCCTGTGGGTTACTGCCTTCAGACAGCACGTAACGACTCATCTGGAAGGTGGATGATGATTTTGCTCATACAAATGTCACCCTGAAGGTTTAAACCGCCTACTGACGGAGCTGCAGTCGCGCCTGCTGAAGCCAAAGGATTCCAGCACGACACTAAGCAGCGCACGGGCTCAGGGCTGGCTCCCGCTGCCAACCTCTGGAGAGGCTCCAGCACTGAGAGAGAAACTCAGAGGGGGGGAGAATAAAAATAAAACTCTCAAAACCCAAGGCAGAGCCCAGCTTTCCTGTTGCCTTTCACGTGTGGGTCTACACTACAGGGATCCACTGCACGGCTACAGGGGGGAACGTGCCCTCGTCGTACTTCGGGCACCACCAGCTCTGCCTCTTATTGCACATAAAACCAACAGAGCGGCCACAGTGGCTCAGAGCAAGTGGAGAAATATTGTTCTGGGACCAGCCATCCGGAGGGAAGCACCCTTGGACGTGCAGAGAGACCTGCTTCATGCTTGGGCTTGAAAACGAGACGTGGTGACACCCCAGGGGAACACTACGGTAGGAGCAGGCTCACCTTCAGCGGGGAAGGAGCATAGGCAAAGTCAACCCTGATCTGGCAACAGTGTCGTCACTGCAGGTGTTGAGCCAAAGCCTGCTGATGTTCATGGGAAGGTAGGAACCGGCTGCGGCGCCTCTAATTAGTCCTGAGATCGCTGGGGACTGAATTTGCCTCCAGGTAGAGCGCACAGGTCTCTCCAGCCTTGTCCCTTGGCATTAGGCTGTCATCACTTGAGTTATTAACACAGAGGCAGGATCCAGCATTCCCAGGGCAGGAACACAGACGTCCGTTTCCGAGGGCATCACCTCCAAATCCCTTTGCAGTCAGTGGAGACAGGTGCTCCCGAGTAATACTGTATCATCCCAGCATGGGCCTCTAAAACAGGACAGATGAATCACACTCCAGAAGTATCTGTTTCTCTTCACTGACTGCAAAGAGAGCCTGGCTAGATCAACTGGAGATGCCTTTGGGCCAGAGACAGGTAAAATTAGGCAAGATTAATCCCACTCAAGGAGCGAGAGCTACAGCCTCAAACATAGTGACAGTCTAACAGATCACCCCAGGAGACATTACAACTCCAAGCCAGTGCTACATGTTGCCTGAGCCCACGGAGAAGAGGAACTGCTGCCTCATAAATACTATTTACACCAGTTTGCTTAAATTAAAATGAGTTTCTTGGGGGGAGGTAGAAGAGAAAGAGACAGATACTTCCTACTGCGGGAGCTAAAGGTATCGTCCTTCCCGGCCACCTTCGCCCCTGTCAGTTGTAGGACAGGTACTGGATTAACCGCGGAGGCATGTTTAGCTTGGCGATCTTCTCCAGTGCCCGCTGCCCGGCGGCTTTCCTCACCGTAACTCTGCAGAGTTGTGACAAACTCAGAGGCGTTTCTGAAAGGAGAAACAGAGGATCCACAGTTAGGGCTGCAGCTCAGCTAGCGGCTGGTCTTCCAACAGAGCACAGACCTCCTGGGAGGGTGACACCTGGCATCGTCACCGAAGCAATCGCGAGCCTGGCTCTGCTTAAAAATCCTTGCTCTCCCAAGGAAGGCACCGCAGAGCCTCTCTCAAAGCTCATCCCGATGCAAATCCCACCAGAAACAGTGAGCACAGCTACAGTGTGCTTCCCCAGCTCCCTTCCTCGCCTGCATCCCCCAAAGGCCAACAGTGCCCACGGGATCACCAGCTCTGATCCGCTGGGGCTATCCAAGACTTTCAGATTTCCCCCAGTGATGCTGTATTAAGCCTCAGCAACACTTTATATAGGAACAAAACCTGTTTCTGACACTTCCTCTACCGCTCCATTTCTCCATCGGAGGATTGCATTAACCCTTTTCACTCAGCACTCTGCTGAGAGCTCCAAGAAAACTCCCAAGCCCTTCCAGACAGCCCGCAGCCTCCATGCTGGGTGTCGATGCTCGTGCGTGGACGTAGAGTGACCATCCAGCATGTTGCTCTGGATGCAGTCATTCCTAAGAAGCTGCTATCCCTACCCCCACAGCCTCAGCAAGCACCAGCCTCCAAGATCTGCGTCTGTCCTGGATCTAGTCCCCAGTTTAATGATACAAATCAAAAGAGGAAAAAACCCAACAATAAAGCCAGCAGAGTTTTCACAACAGCTTGTGCTGAAAGGCAACTACACGTGTGGCTTTGCCAGCTGGGGTCAGTGGGCAGTAAACTCTGGTGAGACATAAGGAGTATTTCTGGGCAGGTAGGATTCAATCTCTCCTCCCAGACCAGCACACTTCGCTGCTCTCTAAGAATAGAGAGCAATGAGTAACTTGGAGGAGAGACGGGAGAAGTCAGGGGGAGAGGGAATTACAAGGTGCTCACCACACAAAGGACTGCAAAGCCAGAAAATGTTCATCTTCTATAAGGAAGAGATTTTTCTTTCGCTAAGGAAGAAATTCTTTATGACGAGGGCGGTGAGACACCGGAGCAGGCTGCCCAAAGACATTGTGGATGCTCTGTTATTACAAGTGTTCAAGGACAGGTTGGACGAGGCAACCTGACCTAGAGGAAGATGCCCCTGTTGGTTGGACTAAATGATCTTTAAGGTCCCTTCCAACCCAAACCATTCCATGATTCTATGATGTTTAGGATCATCTAGTGCAGCAGCAGCCTGCAAATGCTCAGAAGGGTCTGTGAATTACTCCCCTGAGGCCCTTGACGTGTTACCAAGACAAAGATTGATTTAAAGCCAAACCTCAGTCAAATGTCTCCTCCAAAATCCGACAGCCAGCAGAGCGAAAGTTTAACGTGTTCCCTGCCCCAAACAAAATGAGTTTTCACCTGGGTGATTCCCTTGACCTGGCAATGCACCAAAGCATAAACACTATTGCTGACACACAAGAGGGACTTGAATACAGTGAGGGCATAATTTGGACCACTTTACCACTGTCATTCAACCACAATTAAGCGGAGCTAGACTCCAGCCAGCTGGTGTACATTTGCCACCAAGAACTTCACCTTCCCGAGAAGATGATCAGGGATCTACACACCAAAGTGGACTGAGAATCGTGATCTGGTGCAATGGAGTTGGCAGTCCCTGAATTCCTGGGGCAGGGGGTCCTATCTGACTTACTTTCATAATACTCAAAGCACTTTGCTGTGGGACTGCTGCTCCAGGTGTAATCCGACGGCTTCTTTCCTCGGTTGTCCCTTGCATAAATGTTTCCTCCAAATTCAATCAGCATCTCCACCAGATCTACGTTTTTCACTTTTGCTGCATGGTGGAGGGCCGTCTCGTGAAGTTTAGCAGCATTCACATTCGCCCCTGAGAGCAGAAAGAAAAACAAACCTGTTGATGAAACTCATTTGACCCAAACATAGGGAGTGGTTTGAGTGGAGAAAAAAATGCTGTTAATACACGCACGAGCAGCCAGAACAAGATCCAAACAAATCAGCACAAACAGGAAACCAGACTGCGGAACAAGATCTCGGTGCTGGCAGCACACGTGTTTTCTTCTCTGGTTTTATGTTTTCCTTGCAGAGAACGGATTTTAGTCCATGTTCCTGGGTAAATAAACGGCTGAGTGTGAAGTTCAGAACGGCTTCCTGAATCTGTGCTGTCCAAGAGCCATTCCCAGCCATCTCAATGGAGTATTCCTACTCGAGACAAACAGTGACAAGTTTGTTAACTACTTTAACAGAAACACCCCAGCCCCGTGAGATGTTGCAGCTCACCATCAGACACTCCTGCAGTTGTAGTTAGGTGTAGACCAAGTTGTAGTTAGGTTGTAGATCAAGGTGTTTCTGCTGAGAAAGTTTGGCTTTCAACAGCAAAAGGACCTGCTCATACCCCCACGGCTGTTTGCGTTTTATCCACTGACTTGTTCAGCTGGAGGGAGATGAGCCTCCCTGACTCCAAATAACTGACTTTTAGATATGTGTGGCCACACTGACCTCCCCAGCCATTAACGAGGAGAAGTAGAAGCTGCTGGGGAATTAATTAATGGGTGCCCAAGACAAGGGAACAAACTTAAATGCTTCATTCTTAGACGACTAATATTCAATCAAGCAAATCTCCACTCCTGGGCCAAATCTCCTCCTGGTAAGCACAGGCAAAGACAAGAATTCCAAATCCAAAGTTAGCAGCAAAAAAAAAAAAAGAGGTGGGATGTGAAACCTGGAGCACAGAACATTGACTTGAATATCCAGCAAACTCCACCGGGCATAACGCTGACCAGATCTCCCTGAGGTGTGAAGTGACTTCACCTCTGCTTTTCTGCACAACATCAAACCCTAACAAATCTCCTTGACACCTATCCAAAACCATACGACCGTGCTAGCAAAGCTGAAAACACACACATCCGTTGATGCCACTTTTGGGAAGAAGTTGAAACGTTGCTCTAGGGGGCTGAATTTGCTCTAGGAGGCTGAATTTTATTTTAATAAGAGACGGAATGTCACTGAGAACATCAAAAACTGCATACTGATGGGCATTCACAGAAAAAAATGCTTAAGTATTAAGCTTTGCTAAGGTAAAGGCAAAACCTTTCACCTCTGTCATCTGCATTATGCTACGAATGGATCAGCTCTTCGACAAGAACGCCACTGCGGAGCACCGAAGGAAACGCTGCGCACAGACACAACCATCTCCTGCCCACCCAGAAGCCAACCCTGTGGCTGCCTTACCTGCCTTCAGCAGCAACTTCGCACAATCCAGATGCTCCCTGGCACAGGCCACGTGTAGGGGAGTCCCAAAGTGGCAGTCGTGAGCCTCCAAGTTCGCACCGACGTCGATGAGGAGCTGCACACACTCGGAGCTGCCTTTAGAAAGGGGAGATCCGAGTCAAAAGAAAGAATCCAGCTCAAATGGGAGCCCATGGCATGCTGAGACCAGCCTGACCCGCAAACAGCCTGTTTCATATCTGGGGTGAGGGCTGCAGAGCAGAAATGCTCGTGAGCCGACACAATACACCGCAGGACCACGACGAGGGCACATGAAATAGTCACTGAGCTAACAGGTCTTGCAGGGAATCAGGTCAAACAAACCTGAATTCCAGGGTTTGCACTAAAGTGCCTGTTGTTCGTGAAGCTGGTTGTATCATTGATCCTGCCTGGGGTGGATTAAATCACCTTCAAGGCCACCCCAGCTTTATTTTTTTCAACGCTAATAATACGACTTAACAGAAAGCAGGCAGTCATCATCAACAGGCCTTAGGAAAAAGGTCTAACAAGGAAAAGCTAAGCAAAAGCTCACAGCTACATATTTAAGTAACTACCTGTTTGCCAAAAATGCTGTCTCCCACAGCCTTCAGAGTCGAAGGGAAACTCTGTCCAGGACAGCACATAACAAAACCAGTGAAGGGGAGGAGAGAGGAGGGATCACATCTTACAAAGAGGAAACTGAGGCACAAAACAATTAAGAGATTTGGTCACAACCATCTAACAGGGACATTGCCACTCTCACATCCAGATTTTTCTGCTGTTGCACCCATGCAAGTGGAAGTTCAGAGGAGGAATTACACTTAAATACCCCTCTGCCACTCCCCCTGCCTCTGCTGCTATCACAGCCACCCCGATGCTTGCTCCTGCTCCGTAACCCAGATCCAAACGTCCAGAAGAGGCTTGAGTAGAGGACAGGCCGGGGAATAGAGAGCAGCTGACACACACTAGCTGGGACATTATTTTGGCCCCTGCAGCTTTCTCTTATTCCCTGGGCAGACCCTCCAGCTGGAAAAGGCTGTGCAAGGGACAAGGAGCAGTACAGGCAGCAGCACTGCCCAAGAGTCCTGGCACCTTCTTCCCACCTGACAGCTTCCCCAGCAGCTCTGAACAACCAGGAGGGGTCTGAGACAGGACAGGACAGGACAGTCTTGTGACTTAATGAGAACAATTCACCCCATCCCAGCTTGGATCATAGGGAAAAAATAAAAGGATAAAAGCACCCGACACAAGAGATAGATAGCAATGGGTTTAAATTGAAAGCGGGGAGATGGAGATGGGACATCAGGAAGGAATTCTTCCCGCAGAGGGTGGGGAGGCATTGGGACAGGTTCCCAGAGAAGCTGTGGATGCCCCATCCCTGAGAGTGTCCAAGGGCAGGCTGGATGAGGCTGTGAGCAACCTGGTCTATGGAAGGTGTCCCTGCCCATGGCAGGGGGGTTGGACCTGGATGGTCTTTAAGGTCCCTTCCACCCCAAACCAGCCTGTGATTCTATGGCTTTATTCACCTGATAACCACAGTGCTTTGCATTCTGCATTCAAAGGGAGCTGCACTCACGTAAGGCTGATATATTAGCGAGCTGTAATGGTCTGATGAGCAACAACAGCTTACAGTCAATTTAAGATACTTGGCAGCTGCTTTGGTTGTTGTTGCTGGGTTTTTCCAAGCGGCAGGTAACTGTGCAAAGGCGACAGCTCACAGGCTCACCATTCATGCAGGCTTCGTGGAGAGGAGATGCCGTGTAAAGGGGAGGGTTCACCTTGGCGCCATGGGATAGCAGCACTTTCACACACTCTATGCTCCCCGAGGCACAGGCGTCGCAGAGCGGAGTGCTGCCATCAATATTTCTGGCATCCACCTTCAAGGCAGAAAAATATGTCAGGTACCCACAGGCTGCTGTGTGGCAGTACCCTCTTGCCTATGTTTTCACTTCTTTTAACCCTAGAAATATTCCAGACTCGATAAAGAGTTGGTTGCTACTTCCAGCAGCCTGGGTTGCACCATTCCCATCACTCCCAAGGCACAGATGTACATTAATGTCACAAGTTTAGGGTCTTATTTCCATCAT
>NW_010243362.1:388-2504 GCF_000690775.1 Eurypyga helias | reverse complement strand
TTGCAGCCAAGTAACACAACACAACCCCTCTTTGCTTCAGTGCAAAGCTTCATCAGCAGACTCAGCCAGGCTGGCCGACTGCACCGAGAAGCACCACGGAGGGCACACTTTACCGGCTTTGCCCCAAGGACGGCTGTCTTCAGCGTGTGAGAAGCCACAAGCCCTTGAAGACTGTCCTCACCAGCTATCTCCAAAGACTCTGTTTAGCTGATTTTTGTTTCCATAATGAAATTAAATAAATAGAAGAAACAAAAGGATAAATATAAATCCCCTCTGGAAGCTAGGTGTTCCCTGCTCCCCTTCTGCCCCCTTGATTCAACCCAGCTCCAAGTATCTAAATACTTGAGCCACCTAAATTAGATTTCTGGTCACCACAGGCTCTGTTAACAGTCAGTGAGGAGAGAGGGGGAAAGGCAGAGAGAAATACTACCAGGCAGTTTTTTAAGGCCTCATCAGGCTCAAACACCGTCTGAAGAGGCCTGCCATCCTCTGCTGACTGCCAAGCAAACCCGGAGTGATGAAGAAGAACCTAGAGCTACATGGGGAGAATCCAGATCCCAGAAATAACTTCACACATGGAGATGAAGTTCCCAGCTGGATCAGACCCGAATACACACCTGGGCCCCTGCAGCCAGAAGAAGCTTGACACACTGCGTTTGCCCTCGCAGGCTCGCCTCGTGCAAGGGGGTGATAGAGTCGTAGGTGACCGCGTTGACGCAGGCTCCGCTCTCTATCAGCTGCTGCAACTGCAGGATTTCTCCCCGCCTGGCTGCTTCATGAACGGGTGTTCGATCGGCCCAGAAGCCTAGAGAGGAAAGAATAAATAACTAAGTAAATAAAGAACAGCCCCGTGTGTTTCCATGAAACCTTCAGCAAGATAAATGCACCCTCTCCATAAATATAAGTGCCTTGGTACCCTGCAAAAAGCTGGGTTTATAGGTGCTGTTTGCATAAAGGTCAATACTAAAAGCCAGTGGGAATCCAGATCTTGCAGCTACAGTTCCTGCCCTTTGGATCCATCTCCGTAAGAGCCCCACTGCAAGGCAAGCACTGAGGGAGCAGGAGAAAAAGGGTGATTTGCTTTATTTTTAAAAAAAAATAAGCACCTTGTCAAGTATTTCAGTTGGTCTCACCATCCCTTTCTCCACCCCTAAACGCAGCATTTTATTTACCTGCATAGAGCAGTAAATACCACACTGGTCAGTGGCTATGGAACATGGAGCAGACCTGAAGAATAACACAATGCTCAGGTGTATGGTGGACCGAAACCACCCCCTGAAAGGGAATCACAAATACCAGCACTTTCACAGTACGTGCAGGCTTTTTTATTTGCTTGTTAGATCCTCACTCCCTCTGCCAATATCCCTGGGCAGGATGTTTTTCCTTCGCTAGAACTTCTCATGGTATACGTCAGGAGAAGCACAAGGTCCAAATGAGGATGGAGATGAGAGATAACACCTTCAGTCCCCATGGATGAGGTTCCCATAGCCTCAGCTGGATGCGCCCAGGTTTATGGAATCATAGAATCATAGAATGGTTAGGGTTGGAAGGGACCTTAAAGATCATCGAGTTCCAACCCCCCTGCCATGGGCAGGGACACCTTGCACTAGACCAGGTTGCTCCAAGCCTCATCCAGCCTGGCCTTGAAGACATCCAGGGATGGGCCATCCACAACATCTCTGGGCAACCTGTTCCAGTGCCTCCCCACCCTCTCTGTGAAGAATTTCTTCCTGATATCTAATCTAAACCTCCCTGATTTCAATTGGTACCCATTACCCCTTGTCCTGTCACTACAAGCTCTTGTAAAAAGTCCTCTCCCAGCACCCTTGTAGCCCCTTCAGATACTGGAAGGCTGCAATGAGGTCTCCTCGGAGCCTCCTCTGCTCCAGGCTGAACAAGCCCAATTCTTGCAGCCTTTCGTCATAGCAGAGGGGCTCCAGCCCTCCGAGGAGAGCAAGAGGGAAGACCGCAGCCGGGGCCAGACCTCCTAAACCTGCAGCACAGCATCACTCAAGGGCTCTGCCTCACAGGCTGAAGGCAGAACACGGCTGGTTCCTGACACAACCAGAGCATTCCTACCAGGGTCACCAGCCATGCGGCACAGCCTTGCACCCGC
>NW_010243362.1:0-271 GCF_000690775.1 Eurypyga helias | reverse complement strand
GGGCAGGCGGGTAGCAGGGTTTGGGCCCTTTGGGGTGCCCCATGGCCCCCACCCACCATCACGCTCCAAGGGGTGGGGGCCATCCCCTCTCCTCTCGGTCCCCAAAACCGCCTGTTCAGGTCACACACTCATGTTCATGGAGAAAGGATAATTCCCGGTGCCCAGGAGCAGGGGGTCTCTCCAGAGCATCCTCCCCTACCCTTTATCCCTTTCCTTGGGAGAGGCCACTCGCCCCCCAACCCATCCTGCTCGCCCGCGAAAGACGCCACTA
>NW_010243361.1:0-4426 GCF_000690775.1 Eurypyga helias | reverse complement strand
TTCCTTGTAGGCCCCTTCCGGCACTTTACTATTTTAAAGTAAAATAGGTCAGTTGAGTGACTTTGAAAGTCAGGTTCCACTTTCAGAAAATGGAAATAAAGCCAAGAAGTGCACATCCATATTTTCAGGATGCATTTGCTTTCTCCAAGTGATGATTTTCAAAGCCTTGGAAAGAAGTTCTCAACCAGGGACCGGCTGATCAAAACAGGAAGGGAAAAAAAAAGAGGTGACAGAAAATATCTCTGTGCCAGAATAACTATTAAAGGGAAGTTGCATTTTGTCCTAACACACGACGTTCTTTGAAGACACTTCCCTTTGCTCTCAACGTGCTATCTGTTGTGTCGCTTTACGTTTCTGCCATGTCCGTCCATCTGTTCTGCTGATGAAGCTCAAGAGACCAACCTTCCTGGCTGCTCTCCCGAAGACAGCAACGGTCCAGGCCACCCAGCCAAGGAGCTAACTGTGGCTAAGTGGTGATAATGGGAGCACATGGCTCCAGACCTGTTTCTTGTTGGCATCAGGTAAATCAGAAACACAAGGGACTAAACAAACATCAGAGAAGCTGCATCCCATTCCCTACCCCCAAAACCACAACCCACATTCTAGCAGTCTTGTCAAAAAGACAATTTTCCACCTGCCATCGGAGTAAGGAAAAATACAACTCCACACCCAGTTACACATTACTATTTGGTGTTTTTAATCCTTGACACCCAGCAGTTTGTCTTGTTATTAAAATAGGTATTTATACCCTTTTCAAAGGAACATCTTTGCAGGCACTCATTAAGGAAGGTCTAGCCTGTACGGCACCGTAATTGTGTTACAACAGTTATTCCCATCTGCTTATTTAACCTGCATTAAAGGAAACAGAAAGCCTTTCTGGAGTTAATGTTTTCTGCCTGTAACCAGTGCTCGTTATGTTTTCATTTGTTCACACTACAATTTTGGCTTACAAAGATTATAGGTGCACTTCAGCCCCGTTCAACCATGGCCCAAGTTTCTTTAGAAGTTACCTATCACTCTTGAGCCAGTCGCCTAAAAACAACAGACCTAAATCCACTTTCCCTATTTTTGTTCACACCACGAGGTATTGCATAATAAAAGGAACAGCACTAAGAAATTAGTGAATAAAATACCCATATCAGTATTCAGGAAATAAAGAGGTTACAAGCAGCATCTGCAATCGCCATTTCTTCACATTATGGACAGCGGGAACCACCCAGATGATGCTCTCAAGAACAGTCAGAAATGCAGCTTACTACTGACACAAGTGAGGAAGTAAACCAAACCAGAATCTAGCCACGTGCAGAAATTTCAAAACAATTAAAATCAATAGGCAACTTAATAGCAGGTTAACGTTAAGGTTACTTAAAGATAACAGATGTGTCTTTTAAACACAGAAATGGACTGTCTCTCAGTCCTGTCAACTTCCACAATAAGGTAAAGAGGACAGATGATGAGAAGATGATGTCTCATTTGCCCAAATCTCCTGGGGAACTGGCTGTTTTCTGACATGCTGTCTCTCCATGTAATAATAATGAAAAACATTTTCAGTATAAAGGTCTACAAAGAAATGTGCTTCTGCAAAACATGGCCAAGCCACAGCAGTCCTGTTCTTCGGTAAACCCTGATCCCTACTGATGGTACCTGCGAACACTGACCAGTACTGTCACTGGTTTTGTCACTTAGCCGTGCTAAACCAGTTCGGCTAAGGGAAGATGAGACTATTTATTCCTTCTGAAGAGCAACACAAGCCCCTGTTAACTTCCAATCCATTTTACCCGGGCACATTTGCCAAAAGCCATGGACCTCTGCAGGTATCACTGACAGCGTGAGTAGAAAGCAAGGAGCTTCCAGAGGTTTGGTTAACAGGATTGCCCCCACAATCAGGCATGACAGACATTAAGTTCTGCTCAAAGTCACATGCCATCCTAAAACAATTCTCGCATTGCTTCAGTGGCAATGGCAGAGCTTTAGCAACTAACTTAAGGTTCAAGGAGGATCAATGCAGCCTCCCTCTTTTACTCACAGTCACATCCCAGGATGCAGAGCAGGGGCTGTGAACCAGCTGGTACTGAGGAGGGTGTGTAGGGAGGGCTAATACCTACGAGGCAAGACAGAAGCCTCTCTGCTGACTTGTATTAGGCTGATACACAGTCCTGCAAACTTTCCTAGCTACCAAAGTAAAAAAGGAAAAGAAAAACTTAGTAACCGATGTAATAAGCAAAACGACACTGGAAAGCAGTTTGAAAGTCAAGCACAGCAATTTTCTCAAGGTAAATCTTGCAGATGAAATCCCCGCTATGCTCTCCATGGGGACATCAGACACTGGGCACTAAGTGCACCATATATGGCTATTTTCCAATTAAAAAAACCAATTTTTTCTAAGAAAAGGTGGGAAAAGGTGAAGTTAAAACACCTCCATCCTTTGGTTTTCTGCATAAGCACGATCAGAACACATTAAGTGGGTTAAACACATTAGATAACTGTAATAATCTGCACTCAGAGTGCAGAGTAATGGAGTCTTGCATCAAGGCCTAGAATTAACCTGCTTAATTTCACTGATATTACATCCACCACATCCATCCCCTCGTTCTGCTTTGTAACTGCGTCATTAACTTCCTATATAGACAAGCCAACCTATCACTCCAGCTTGCCACTTCTTCATCAAAATGTATTATAATTTGCTTATCCACTGCCATTTACATCAACTTCCTATTAAGATGGAGAGAAAGAGGTTTCAATCTTCTTTCCCCATATTTAATTCAATTGTATGGCATTACTTAGTTTTAATGACTCTTCCTGGTGCATAAGACATGCTTTATGCTTGTTTTAGACTAATGCAGAATCTCCAGCAGATAGTAAGAAGAAAAAAAAAGACAAAAAAAAGAAAAAACAAAGCTTTTTCTGTACTGTGAAAAAGGTACCTACAGTTTTACCCCCAAGAGACAACTGATTTCCTACAATCTGAGAAATAACTGGAAGGTGCACCCTCCAACACATAAAACCAACAGTCCTTTGTGAATCTGCAAAATGTTATGAGCAGAGTGGAAGGGGTCGGAAGGGACCTCTAGACATCATCTAGTCCAACCCCCCTGCCAGAGCAGGATCCCCTAGAATAGATCCCACAGGAACAAATCCAGGGGCTTTGGAAAGTCTCCAGGGAAGGAGACTCCACCCCTCTCTGGGCAGCCTGTTCAGGGCTCTGTCACCCTCACAGGGAAGAAGGGTTTCCTCATGGTCAGGCTGAACCTTCTGTTTCCCAGTTTATGGCCACTGCCCCTCGTCCTGTCACTGGGCACCACTGAGAAGGGCCTGGCCTCATCCTCCTGACACATTTCCAGTGTAACCTACCCGATCAGGAAAGGAAATAAGCTGAGACTAACGTGGGTGTCATTTACTCCACTGGGTAAGGAAGAGAATTCACAGAATCATAGAATGGTTTGGGTTGGAAGGGACCTTAAAGACCATCCAGTTCCAACCCCCCTGCCACGGGCAGGGACACCTTCCATAGCCCAGGTTGCTCCAAGCCTCATCCAGCCTGGCCTTGAACACTTCCAGGGATGGGGCATCCACAGCTTCTCTGGGCAACCTGTCCCAGTGCCTCCCCACCCTCTCCAGGAAGAATTCCTTCCTGATATCTAATCTAAACCTCCCCACTTTCAATTTAAACCCATTACCCCTTGTCCTGTAACTACAGGCCCTTGTAAATGTCCCCCCCAGCTTCACTGTATCCCCCTTCAGGTACTGGAAGGTGCTATAAGGTCTCCCCAGAGCCTTCTCCAGGCTGAACAAGCCCAATTCTCTCAGCCTTTCTTTGTAGTAGAGTTGCTCCAGCCCTCTGAGCATCTTTGTGGCCTCCTCTGGACTCGCTCCAAGTGGTCAATGTGACTTAATAATGTGATTTCCTGTATTAAATTTAAAGTCAACAGTCACCATTAAAAAAGCCGCAGTACAATCAACTGTTGTTTTCAGCCAAAGCTGATTCTGCATAGCCCAGAGAGATCGGCTTCGTGTTACTAAACCAGCTCGCAAAGCAAGGTTGCTACTGTTTTCTAGTAATTAAAAGGCAGTAAGCCAAGTGCTTCCTGGATAAAACAGAGTAACTAAGATAACTTTTAAGGTGATAGGGACTGGGATGTTGTAGTCTACAATCAGGGAATGCAAAAACCTAAAAGAAATTATTCACTAAAACCTCCAACTTCTCTTCTCCTTCATCTTCCATTAGAGGATCCACCAAGCTCTCAGAATACCTCTAGCTAACCTACATATTTAACAAAGCAAGGCATGTAATTAAGGTTTTCCCAGCTTTGCACTGTGCTTCCCAACTTAGAAGAAGATGGAGAACCACATCTGCACCAGGGTAACCTACAATTTCTAAAATTACATCAAGATTATTAGGGCTTTTGAGCAACCTGGTCTTGTGGAA
>NW_010243360.1:0-280 GCF_000690775.1 Eurypyga helias | reverse complement strand
AGCTTGGACCCTTCCTGGGGTCCCTGGGAGGTTGCACAGCCCCCCCAAACCCGGGGCTATGGTTACCCATAAGCTAAGCGTGTCCCAGAGGTCCCAGATTTGGGGGGTGAGACAGGGGACACCTCTGGGTCCCTGCAGAGGTGCCGAGGCACCACAGATGGGGATGGATCCTCTCTGCTGCCCGTCCCTGCCCGTCTGCTTGGCAGTGCACAGCCCCCCCACCCCGTCACCACTGCTTTCCCCTTTCAGCATCCTGGAGCTGCGGGTGCTGGCGGTGGAG
>NW_010243359.1:888-1117 GCF_000690775.1 Eurypyga helias | reverse complement strand
GGGGGTCGGGGGTGGGCTCGGGCTTCCGTACGGCTCCGGAACAACCCACGGAGCTGCACCTAACGCCTTCCCTTCTCTTCCCAGACGGGGACGGCTCCGTCATCCTGCGACCCGGGAACAGATACGAGTACAAATTCGGCTTCGAGCTTCCCCAGGGGTGAGTGCGGGCGACGGCTGCTCTCCCAGGTGGGACGGCGACGGAAAACTCTCGGCTCGGGAGGGCGTGACG
>NW_010243359.1:531-820 GCF_000690775.1 Eurypyga helias | reverse complement strand
GGGTACCACGTTCAAGGGGAAGTACGGCTGTGTGGATTACTGGGTGAAGGCTTTCCTGGAGCGCCCGTCCTTCCCCACCCAGGAGATCAAGAAACGCTTCGAGGTGATGGATCCGGTGGACGTGAACACGCCGGAATTGCTGGTGAGCGCGGTGGCTGGGATCCTCGGGAAGGGTCAGTCCGTCCTCCGCGGATGAGACCGCTAAGAGGTTTAGGGCTGAGCCGGGATTAAAGACCTGGAGCCTTGGACGAGGTTTCTCCGCTGCTTGAGTCCGATGGGGAAGGGGAAA
>NW_010243359.1:304-514 GCF_000690775.1 Eurypyga helias | reverse complement strand
CGGCGAGCGGGGTGACGCTTCCCTGTCTTCGCAGTCTCCGGTCGCCGCCAAGAAGGAGAAGAAGGTGTCGTGCATGTTCATCCCCGACGGACGCGTGTCGGTCAGCGCCCAGATCGACCGGAAAGGGTTTTGCGAAGGTAGGAGTTTGTCCCCCCGCCGCGGGGAAAGGGATGAAGACGCCAGGGAAGGAGGCACCGGGCGTTCCTAAAA
>NW_010243359.1:0-287 GCF_000690775.1 Eurypyga helias | reverse complement strand
TTCCTAAAATCCCGCCTTCTCCCCCGCCGTTGCCAGGCGACGAGATCTGCATCAACGCCGACTTCGAGAACACGTGCTCGCGCATCGTGGTGCCCAAGGCGGCCATCGTGGCCAAGCACACCTACCTGGCCAACGGCCAGACCAAGGTCTTCACCCAGAAAGTCTCCTGCGTCCGCGGCAACCACATCATCTCCGGCACCTCCGACTCCTGGCGCGGGAAAACCATCCGCGTCCGGAAGCTCAAACCCTCCATCCTGGGATGCAACATTCTCCGCGTGGAGTATTTC
>NW_010243358.1:0-734 GCF_000690775.1 Eurypyga helias | reverse complement strand
GGGCAGCCCCGTCTCCCGCTGTGCCAGCCGCCCTTTTTCACCCTTCCCGTCGCTCCATGGGTGACCGGCCAGGCCGGAGGACATTCCCCCCCTGTAGCACCTTTATCCCTGGCCATGCCGATGCCAACCCCGTGCCCTGTCCCGGGGACGCCGTCGGTGGCCGCAGCGGTGGCGTAACCCTGCCGCAGATTAACCCCCCGGCAGGCTCAGGGGATAAGCTGGGTGCTGGCACTAAATAGGGTGCACGGCCCTGGGTCAGTCCGTCCCCTCCCAGGAGCCACTTTTCCAGGCAGGGAGGGAGATGGCGGCCGTTCCCAGGGGATTTAGGGAGGGAGTTGTCCCCCTTTGCTGCACCCCAGGTGTTGCGGCAGAGGTGACGATGCCATAGCCGTGGGGGTTTCGTGTGGGTGTGGGGAGAGTGGGGGGATAAGCAGTGAGTGGCGGGGAGCTCGTGCCTCAGTTTCCCCCACAGCAGTGGGGAGCCTCAGCTCTCTTTTTGGGGTCACCAGGCCATCCCCACGCTGGGGGCGAGGGGTGGGGGAGAAGGAGCTTACCAACCGCTCCAGTTTGGCAGCTCTTGCTGGGGAAAGGCAGGAAACATCCCTACCCTTTCCTAACAGGTTTTGGAGGGCCGAAGCGACACGCCCGGGCAGGCCAGGGCTGGGAAAGCTCTGGGAGATCCCAGCTCGCACCTTCTCCACGAGGCCAACCTTTTTATTTAAATACCCTCCCGG
>NW_010243357.1:9919-13540 GCF_000690775.1 Eurypyga helias | reverse complement strand
TCCGGGAGCCGCACGTCCCCAACCCCTGACCCCATCCATCCCCCCGGCAGGGCTCATCAGCCCCGAGGGGCTGGCCGTGGACCACCTACGCCGAGCCATGTTCTGGACGGACAGCGGCCTGGATAAGATCGAGAGAGCCCGGCTGGACGGCTCCGAGCGGCGGGTGCTTTTCGACACGGAGCTCGTCAACCCCCGAGCCATCACGGTGGACCCCGTCCGAGGGTGAGCAGCAGCGTTCCCGGGGGGGGTTGCGTGCGGCGGGTACACGTGGTAGCGCCAAGGCCTCATCCTGACCCTGGGAGCGGCTGCACACCCTGTACGGGGCGATTGGCTCTGTTCCTCACCCCCTCTTTTCTTGGATAATTCAGGATTTGGCTAAACCTGCTGTTCAGTGTCAGGATGTACATTATTTTTAAAGGCTTTGAAACACGCCTGGCGTGTGAAAACACAAACTGCGCCTCGAGGGTGCTGTTGCGATGCAAAATGTGCTACTCCTAAGACTTGCCCTCGTCTGGGAGCTACAGTTTGGGTCGTAAACATGTTTGACATCGTTCTGGTTTTCTTCTAGAGATGGGTTTTTTTTTTCTAAATCAAAAGAAAGATTTCGGGCATTGTGAGAGGAAAACCAGGCCTCTCTCCTCACCAAGAACCAGTAACGAGGAGAATGCCGCTAATTTCCTACCGCTCCTCCCTGTTGTGCCTCCTGGTTGTTCACAATCTCATTATTTCCCAAGCAACCTTTACTGGACGGACTGGAATCGCGAAGCACCCAAAATTGAAACTTCCACCGTCAACGGAGCCAACAGGAGGGTCCTGGTGAATAAGGACATCGGCTTGCCCAACGGCCTGACCTTCGACCCCTTCTCCAAGCTGCTGTGTTGGGCAGACGCAGGTAACTTCACTGAGGACGGAGCAGACGACCGCAGACTAAGCCTCGGGGGAAGGGGAATAACGCTGTGTATGTCTTTAGCCCGTTGCTACCTGCGGGTTTCCTGCCCCCTTCCACCACCCTGCCCCAAAGGACGCGGCGCGATGGGGTCGGGGGATGTGTAGCGCCTGTCGCTTCTACGTCCTTAGGCTGCACGGCCGTTTGGAAACCTAGGGAATGCAAAGGCCACGTCGGGTGGGTTGGTTCTGTGGCCCGGTAACCGTTTTGTGTTTGAAAAGGGACGAAGCACCTGGAGTGTGTATACCCCGACGGCGCGGGCCGGCACGTCATACAGAACAACCTCAACTACCCCTTCAGCATCATCAGTTACGCCAGTCACTTCTACCACACCGACTGGAGACGGTAAGGGAAGAAAACTCGCTCCCTCCCAGGGCTGGGAATGCTGAGCCAGCAGTTCCTAGGGCTCTACTCCCCTCGGCCCTGCTAGCGAGGGGCTTTGAGCCGGAGGGGGACAGGGAATGCTGTCCCCAGCCTGTTCCCGAGTCCTGGCACCTCACCCGAGCGCTCTCTTGGGTTCCCCCGCGGTGCCACGTTCAGCAACACCCGCTTGTAAACCTCAGCGGAGAACAGTTGTTTAGGGACAACTTCCCGGGAGGGACAGAGACGGCGGTTGGGTTTGGGGTTTGTTGAAAACGAAACTTGGCACAAGTTTCTGAATCAAGATTAAGCCCACGAAAAGGTTCTGTCCTCGGTCGTTCCCTCTGCCCCACCACCCCAGGCACTGGGAACTCGCCTCTATTCCCGCTCCAGCTGGAAGCTCTCAAAGCTCCAATCCCAGCAGATCTAACAAACACTTAAGCGCTTGCCACGCTTGGAGGAGCCTCTCGGGGAGATAATCTCCCCTTGGAAGGCCGGCTCCGGCCCTCTGAGTCACCGAAGGGAAACGCGCTGCAGGAGCTGGATGCAGATCCGCAGGGGCTGCGTTTCTTTCCGCATGTTCTGCAGGTGTTCAGACCCAATTTAGCTGCCCCTGCTCTTAAATTCACGTAGGGCGGGAAATCAAACCTCCCCAAGTTTCGAGGATGAGTAGAGCACTTCCCCCCCACCCCCCCTTTTATCGCTAGGGACGGTGTGATAGCTGTCGACAAAGAAACCGGCTCCTTCACCGACGAGTACCTTCCCGAGCAGCGATCGCACCTCTACGGAATAACTGCCGTTTATCCCTACTGCCCTGGAGGTAAAATGCCCCAGAGCCCATCCCCTCTCGGCTGTCTGGCAGCAGCCCCACGCGCTCACGGCGTCCCTTTCCCTCCGCAGCGAGGAAATAGCAGCCGCTCTTCGGAGAAACGATGGATCTTTGCACCCAGAGGAACTTCAGACCCAGAAAAGTGTCACTGCATACGCCTGCGGGGGGGGACACAGCCCTTAGCCAAGCGACCTGCAAGAGATTATCAAGTGGCTTTTGAAGTTATACCTCAAGTCTTCACTACTGTATTTTTTAAAAGAGTGGAAAACATTGATTTATTACCCCCCAAAAAAAAAAGTTCTGTGAATCTTAGGCCATTACTCGAACTCTTGCTTGCGCAAGCAAAGTTCAAAGGTAGCTTTCTTACCCAAACATTTTATGGGAAGAAGATACGGATTAATTGTTAATAGTTTTCAAACAATCTGACCAACAGGTCCTTTTCACCAAAACTAAGGGCCTCCGGGGAGCTTTGGGTGCAGTATCTCACCGGGTCTGAGGAACCGACGGCCCTGAAGCCAGCGACCGGGTGTGCTCCAGAAGCGCGCGGAGGAGTTACAGGATAAGGCAAAGGCATTGAAGTTGGGTTTGTTTTCCCGAAGACAATTCTGTACTTTCACCACTGCCTCAGTGCATGTCTTTTAGTATTTATATTAGAAGAATATGCTAGAATCGAGCTGTTCATGCTTGTTGGTTGGAAGTGCCTTCGTAGACCTCCCCAGCGTAGAGCAATACGTGTTCAGAAATACCATTTATGTTGTAACGCTTCACTTTTTCTAGGTTATTTCAATTATTGAATAAACTGGTTGTTTTCAAGTTTCCCTTTGGATTGAGTTTTTAACTATTTCGGTTCTAGGGCAGACCGCGGAGAAGCAGCACGCAAGCCAGGAGTGAGCTGTCGGCCAACGGTTGGATTTGATGATCTTAAAGGTCTTTTCCAACCTAAAGATTCTATAATAGGGCAGGGCCCAAGCAAACCTGCGGAGCCTGTACGTAACGCTCCCTTCCCAACGCAGAGCCAAGGAAGAACTCGAGATTCCCCCAACGCGTTGCTAATCAGAACAATTAAGTCTGTTTCCCCCAGCTTCGTTTATTTAAAGAAAAATGATAATTCATTAGGAGTCAGAATTCAATTTCCCGTTTTCCTTCCAAACAGCACAATAATACCACTTCAAACTGCATGCCGGAGTTGTACGTCGTTCCTAATCGCACTAAGTACCCCAGAGACCAAAAGCTCGTGTCTGTTCATCTCCCGACTTTCCCCAGTCTGTGGTCCGTCTTGGGATCAGCAATAATCGCCTGAACTGCTACGATGGCCTCGTTAATTTTGGTTTGCAGCTCTCGGAGCTCCTCTATGTGCAGCAGTCGGAGAATTTGGGCAGCTTCATTGAGAACAGCATCTGGGTGATTTGCGGAAAGAGAAGTCGCGTCAAGCATTTTCATCTGATGTGAAGATTTTAAGGAAAGCTTATGCTAAGTGAACGCTCTG
>NW_010243357.1:1756-9906 GCF_000690775.1 Eurypyga helias | reverse complement strand
GTGGTTGGCATGCTCGGAATAGGAAATAGCTTTCCCTGCTGCTAGAGAGGGACAGGGGGCTGGGTAAACCTCCCTCAGCTTCCCACAGCCAAGTTGGGTCAGTATGGAGCGTTCCTGGTAGTAATTTAGCTGGGCGTGGGGCAAAAGCGAAGCCAGACTAGCCCAGCCCCGGGTCACCGGGCTATCGCCTACGAAAGAATTCATCAGATCAGGCCAACTTGCCCCAAAATAAATGTAAAATAGCGGTAAATGGTGCTGCTAAAAGACAGGGAAGAAGCACAGATGTCCTCTGCTGGCAGAAGCAAGATTTACAGGACGAGGTGCATTCCTCGTGGCTGCCGCGAAAAGCCGTTAAACGTTACTCTGAAACAACATATTCCACTGCTGGGATTTATGCTTTTCTGTTCCAAAACAAAACGCTGAGGGGCCCTCGTAAATAACGACCCGGGAGGGAGCAATTCCTTCCCCTACAGGCATTTTTACTGGACGCATTATCTGCGTATTTGACAGGAATACACTTTGTCAAAGGCAAATCAAGAGTAACGTTAAGAGAACCGCTTACCTCCTGTGTCAAAACCAAGAATGTGCTTTTCTAAAGCAACAGGCAGACCCTTCAAAGAGAAAAAGCAGGTTTAAATGTTATGGGTTGGGAAATAAAATCGAGTGCTCTAGCAGGTAACGCTGGAGGAGAGGAGTTTTGCCTAGACAGGCAGGCGTGACGGCTCGGAGAAGCCATCCCGCTTGATTCCACACGAGCGCTTTCGTGTCCAGGGTATTAATAAAGAAAACCCAAAAATCTTCCTGCTCAATAATCCCCCTGCTCGCCAAGCGAACCCCGCTGGCTACACCCACTGCCCGCGTTCCATCCTTAAAAGGCTAACAGCGCCGCGAGGGAGCGCCCGACCCAGCAACGTCGCCGCCCGGGTGACCCGGCCTTTCCGAGGAAGCGCTGCCTCGAAGCGGCTGCCAGCTCTCGACGGGAGTTATCGAAACGCTCTGCAGTCAGTTTCTCAAGCCCCCGTGCTTCCCAACCTCCAGCAACATCCCCAGGAGCGTCCCAAGCGTTGGGAATAACGCTCAACGTTCCGGTTGCTGAAGGTTTGCTCGGTTAAGACAGCCCAAGGAGAAGTCTGATTAGCGGTCATCGAGGCGCTGCTCTCCTTCCTCTACCCTCGCCGGCTGCAGGAGAGCGGTCACGCTGAACGATCACCCACCGTGTTTCAACCCGCACGTAAAATTAGGTTTAAACAACCCCGATCTTCAGATTTGCTTTTACTGCCTCTGTTTTCAACGTTTGCCAAATGCCGCGCGTTTGGCATGACAGAAACATCCGATACCATTAGTTGCTGACATGAGGGGATTATAAACCTCCTCCTCAGTGAGGATTTCTTTAAAAGGCTTTTAAAAGGTTTTTTATAAAGGCTTTTTTATATTTTTGTCCCTGCACGTGGCAGGGGAGTTGGAACTAGGTGATCTTTAAGGTCCCTTCCCACCCAAACGATCCTATGGTTCGAGATATGTTAAAAGCATTTGAGTTAATGAAAACAAAGCAAACTAAATACAAAATGCTGAAACTGATCCCCCATTTCCCAAAAGTGATTCTTTTCCACGGCCCTTACAGTAAAATGGGTGTTCCACTGCAATCTTGATTCTGCCCCTGTACTCTGCTCTTGTGAGACTGCCCCTGGAGTGCTGCATCCGGCTGTGGAACCCTCAACATCAGAGGGATATAGACTGGTTGGAGCGAGTCCAGAGGAGGCCACGGAGATGCTCCGAGGGCTGGAGCACCTCTGCCATGGGGACAGGCTGGGAGAGTTGGGGGGTTCAGCCTGGAGAAGGGAAGGCTCGGGGGAGACCTTATTGCAGCCTTCCAGGGCCTGGGGGGGCTACAAGGAAGCTGGGGGGGACTTTTTCCAAGGGCAGGGAGTGACAGGACAAGGGGTAACGGGTTTAAATTGAAAGTGGGGAGGTTTAGATTAGATATCAGGAAGAAATTCTTCCCAGAGAGGGTGGGGAGGCACTGGGACAGGTGGCCCAGAGAAGCTGTGGATGCCCCATCCCTGGAAGGGTCCAAGGCCAGGCTGGATGAGGCTTGGAGCAACCGGGTCTAGTGGAAGGTGTCCCTGCCCATGGCACGGGGTTGGAACAGAGTGGGCTTTAAGGTCCTTTCCAGCCCAAACCATTCTGTGATTCTATGATTGGGCAAGGAAAGCCCAGAAGGTCTGTCCGTATAAATCTGAACCCCATCTAGACACAGAGTAGAGGGAATTGCCAGCCATTCAGAATATAATCTAAAAAACTAATGTCCTGTCTTCTCTTGAGAACTGTACCTTGTCAGCCCAGCATGATAAATCTCCTTTTACCCGGTACATCTAAACCACAAGCGCTGCAGTGCAAGCGTCCTCAGCTCAGACCTCGTACACATCCTGCAGTCAGACAGCGTTTCTGGATCCGTTTTATCTGCTCCCCACTCGGGCTTGATACTGCCAAGAATGCAACTCATGACATTTTGTCTATTAAGTCGTCTGCCACGCAGGAGTCAGACACTTACAACCCGTTTCCAGGGACGAGGTTTAATATACAAGCCAAAAATCAGAAGCAGAGGTTTATTTTTCCTCTCCCACTCTGCAACTCAGCTATCCTCTCTGCTTTTAAGATGTTTTCTTCGTTCATCCAGTACATTACGACATTGATGATGGCCGCTGGCACAGAAAAAGCTGTTTTCCTGCATCCAACACACAGTCTTTTCTCCACCTCACAGAAAATACCATTCTGATCCCTGCATGTCAGCTCTGCAGTGATGCAAATAACTAAAAGCAGCTTTTTATTAGTTATAGGAACTCAAAGGACTAAGGCAGTCTCAGCTACTTTCATGCTTTCCTGCTCTTTTAATCGTTTTATGGACATACAAGCCCAAAGGTTTGCGTTACTGTTCCAACACTTCCAGCAATTACTGCACTGCAACTCAGAGCACCTGCCAAGGCCACTTATGAAGCACCACGAGCAGTGTTATGTTAATAAATAAAGGATGGATCCAACTGCCAGAGAACACCAAGGGACTCGCGCTCTTTGACCAGATACGGTTGCTTTAGCGGGGACACATCTGAACCTGCACCTGCAGGGCAAGAGAAGCCGCCTTCCCCAGCTGCGCCCAGAGCCAGCAGCTGCTGCTCCAAGTGCCCGAGAGTGGAGCTGGAGAATTGGGATGTTTAAAAAAAAAATGACAGTCTGAAAAACCACAGTCAGCTCCTGGAACGTCTTACAGACAGACAGCTCCTGGTTTGAAAGTGATTCTGCAGAACCTGAGCTTTCAGTGCAGAAGTCTCCTTCACTGTTTCTCTCTCTGGGAAAGGAAGGAGTTGGATGACCAACATCCCATCCCTTGAACACATACAAGGTGTACGTACAAAGCAAGAGACTCCATACAAGGAACGTCTCGACCTGTTCACGCAGCCAACGCTGCTGATTCCAGGGAAAACATCAGAAGGATATAGACCGGTTGGAGCGAGTCCAGAGGAGGCCACGAAGATGCTCCGAGGGCTGGAGCTCCTCTGCTATGGGGACAGGCTGAGAGAGTTGGGCTTGTTCAGCCTGGAGAAGGGAAGGCTCCAGGGAGACCTTATAGCACCTTCCAGTGCCTGGGGGGGCTACAAGGAAGGTGGGGGTGACTTGTGACAAGGGCCTGTAGTGACAGGACAAGGGGTTTAAATTGAAAGTAGGGAGGTTTAGATGGGACATCAGGAAGAAATGCTTCCCGCAGAGGGTGGGGAGGCACTGGGACAGGTTGCCCAGGGAAGCTGGGGATGCCCCATCCCTGGGAGTGTCCAAGGCCAGGCTGGATGGGGCTTGGAGCAACCTGGTCTAGTGGAAGGTGTCCCTGCCCATGGCAGGCGGGTTGGAACTGGATGGGCTTTAAGGTCCCTTCCAACCCAAACCAGTCTGTGATCCTATGAAAAGCCAGGTCCTATGTTTCTACTCATATCATACGCCCTCCAGCAAATAACTAAGATACAACAGCTATTTACAGAATGTATCACACAGAGACATGTATCTGAATTCAACTGAAACACAAAGAGCTGTATGTGTTCCCCTGGGCCTTTCAGAACCAGGATGGCAAAGAAAAACCAAGTGTCCACCAGCCCCCTCAGTGAAGTGTTTAAACAGAACCGGTTTTGACAGAGATGGCAGATGTTTACACCCACGCTACTTCACCTGGTACGGAACAACCAACGCCAGACTCCCGCAGCGCGTATACAAACCTCCTTGGAGTGACTGGCCTTCGCTATGGCGTCCTGCGTCAAGCGCTCCTGAACCAAAATGCGGATCGCCTAGGAAAAACATTTAAAGGGGAGAGTCATTAATTCAGGTCTTGGGCTCGGCAGTTCCAAGGGGAAAAGGAGCCAACGCTATAACCTGGCATAACCCGGGCATAATCCCTGGATGTGTTCAAGGCCAGGCTGGATGAGGCTTGGAGCAACCTGGTCTAGTGGAAGGTGTCCCTGCCCATGGCAGGGGGTGGGACTGGGTGGGCTTTAAGGTCCCTTCCCACCCAAACCATTCCATGATTCTATGAACCCCAACTCCAGAGTTTTGTGAAAGATGTTTTGGAAACCCCTTTAAACCTTCTCAAATAGCACTATTCTTTGCAAGCAGAATCTTACACAGGCGTAGTCTGGCTGCAGGAAGGCAGCTTAACCAGAAGAGACCAGGACATTACACCATTAACTGCAATCACTACTGGGCCAGAAACCCTAAGGACTAGGAACAGTCAAGGAAGCTTGTGATTCCCAGTACAAGCTGATCGCGATCCCAAAGCAGCAGGACCATTTTTCTGAGATGCTGCAGCAGTACAGCTTCTTCAGGAAGGAAATTCTGCTACGGACATTCTGGGTAGGTGCTGAACCACTTTCCACAAGCAGAGAAACCCGGAGCAAGGCTACCCACCCAGGTTTTGAAAGGACTGAGAACAGAAAGGAATTATTTTTAGACACAGGAACAAGAACAGCCTTGATTTTAACAATCCTGCTGCTCATCTGTTTTTACTGGCTCCAGTAGATAGCACAAAATCGTACCAGAGCTATCAGTTACTGATGCCTACAGCTGTAAAAGCCTCTAAAAATAACAGAAGGAATACCGTGCCGGCAGACTTCTACCAGAAAGAACTGGGTCTGTCAAACACATTCCTCAGCCTTTCCCTGAGGAGTAGCCAAATGTGACAGAAGCAGTCTTACCGCTTCATGTTTCTCCCTCAAAATTTCCCCCAGTTTTGGCCATGATTAAAGCTGAGACGATACTAGAAAGTTGCCACCGAATACTTCTAGAAATCTTCCTAACTGAAGGGAGCAGCCTGGACAAAAAGAGTGATTTGATGAGGAGTTTTAGATTCCAGCAGTGAAACCAGAGCGTGCGTAAGCCAATTTTGAGTGCCTTTTGCATTAGAGAAAGGATATCCAACTGTGTTACCCAGATGCTTTCTGACTGACTTGCCAGATTTAAATTAATAAAACAGGACACCAAGGATCTCTCTGCACACTGTGGCATCTTAATATGCCTGTGGCAGCTTTCATCCTTTGGCCTTCCCTATGCATCCATTCCAGAGTGTCCAAGCCTGAATGCGGAATATAACTCCCCTGCCCTGCAAACCTGCTGCCCGTGGTGCAGAATTCAGAATTTCAACGACACATCCCAACGCCACGAAGCTCCAGCCATGAACACCAGCCCTGCTGCTGCTCGCCTAACGTGTACTGCTGCGGGAATCTCTTCTCACCGCAATGAAAAAGCGAGAAAAGCCAGGTTGTGGTTTTGCCTCGCCGCGTCTGGGCGAAAATGTGAGCCCAGACACAGAGAAACAGTGACAGAAACGTAAATACGTTTATGCAGAAAACACACTCTGCTGTCTCTTTGGGTTGCTAGCACCAAATTAGATGAATCCAGATAAAGCTTGCTAGCCTCGAGACAATCCTGTAAGAAGAACTGACGGAATTCTGTCTGAGAAGGGCCGAGCTCACGCCGCAGATCCTCAGCATCACCATTCGCAGGGTCTCGTCTCTCTCTACCCCATATCCCTTTTCACCGGTATTTTGCAGGGTTTTGGCTGGTTTCTTTCAGCAGGGGTTTGATATAGATCTCCACTGCTCTTTAAGGATTGATGAAGGGTTCAAAGGGTATTTTGGGAAGGCAAAGGAGGATAACACACTGGAGAGAATGAGAAAGTGGCTGATGGGCTAAATGCAGGCCATCATTTCCTTAAGAAACTGGGCTGGCATGGTAACACTCCCTAAGTATACCTGTTACAGACTCGCACACGCTATATAAACTCCAATCCCCACAGCATTTAGATTCTCCAAAATAAGTTTAACAAACATCATGGCTATGGTAATGAATGGACCTTATTTTTTCAATGACATGAGTTTATCTTGGGATCAAACAAAACAAAGCTTATTTCCGTACTGACAAAATGAAGAAGGATTGCTACAGTCTCAGTAATCACAGAATGGTTTGGGTTGGAAGGGACCTTAAAGATCATCTAGTTCCAATCCCCTGCCATGGGCAGGGACACCTTCCACTAGACCAGGTTGCTCCAAGCCTCATCCAGCCTGGCCTTGGACACTTCCAGGGATGGGGCATCCACAGCTTCTCTGGGCAACCTGTCCCAGTGCCTCCCCACCCTCTCCATGAAGAACTTCTTCCTGATATCTAAACTCATTCCCCCTTGTCCTGTCACTCCCTGACCTTGTAAAAAGCCCCCCCCAGCTTTCTTGTAGCCCCCTTCAGGCACTGGAAGGTGCAATAAGGTCTCCCGAGAGCCTTCCCTTCTCCAGGCTGAACAAGCCCAACTCTCTCACCCTGTCTCCATAGGAGAGGGGCTCCAGCCCTCTGAGGCTGAAGCAGTAAATATGGCATCTAAGGAATACAGCACAGGTACAACCCAAAATTCACAGAGAACTACACAGTTGTATCACTACAACTGGCTCCTCTGACTATGCCCCACAGTATTTCTAAATTCATTAAGCTTACTAAGATAATTATTCCTGCATTAATTCCCATGATTTACATCCTGTGTTCTTGTCTGCTTGAAAAGGCACATACAGGATGAGTTTTACTATTTGTGCCTAAAAAGTCATCACTCTCAGGACCTGTGCAGCACAAGCTATTACACAGCTACCAGCCACTGGGGAAAAGAAGGAAGAAAGGTGGTCTGAAATTTGGGGAACTCACCTTAAGCATTACCAAGTAATCATCATGTCGCTGAATCTGAAGGAGATTAGCTAAAGCCATCACTCCAGCCTTGAAATCAGGATTATTCACTGTAAAAATAATGATCATCATTAAGAGAGATGTTAGTTTCACTGGTTCCAAAGCCAGAAGCGGCTTCCTGACTCCACAGTATCAGACTGCTCTCAAGGATGGGCAAGGCCATGGATACACAGCAGCGAGCAGCCACTTGGGCTAAAAAGCAACCTAAGTGTGCACTAGGCATCGTAACCAGGTTGCAAAACACCATCCGAGCACAAGGAGCATTGCTGCCAACGCCGAACGCGCTGCTTGTGCCCTACCACACGCAAAACCTGTGTTAACTCTTTTAAAACTGAGTCAGTGACCTGAAGATATTCTGTCTTATAAACTTTCCCATCGCTGCAGAGCGGAACTGTGCCTGCTGTGCGAGGGCAGGACTGACTCCTAGCTGTCTTTTTGGAGAAGGAGCAATGAGAGAAGACTTGAGGGGTTTAGGGCTAATTTCAGTAGCTGTTTTCCACCACTTCCATTTATTGTGAATGTGCCTAGCAGACAAAAAAAATTACAATGTTTAGGAGAGGTACAGCTGGGGAAGACTGAGCAAACGTGGATTACATGACAGTGCTGACGTAAACAGTCTGCCATCATGTTTCCTCACCTTATTTTTGAGATGTTAGAGCCTGTAGTCAAAAGATATCTTGCTATTTCACCCTAACTCACAGCAAATACTCATGTTTTCTAGAGCTCTAAGCAAAGCTGTTCAGGTAAATACCCTTCTGCTGCTGCCTCATTACCTGATAAGAGCCCTCCTCACCTACTCATCATGACTCTCAGCACCTCGTTCTGCTGGGAAAGCTTCTTTTCCCCAACAGGAAAAGCTCTGCATCAGCACCCATCCAGATACCCGGGATTCA
>NW_010243357.1:0-1739 GCF_000690775.1 Eurypyga helias | reverse complement strand
CAGTTCCTCCTTCCTTTAACAGGAATGCAGACAAGTGCAAACAACTCAAAGTAACTCCCAAAACACTGTTCGTGGAGAGGCAGTTTGAGCCAGGAGTAAAAGAATACATAAACCCTGCATTCCTAAAGCTTTAAATGGGCCTTTAAAAGGTTGTATTTTATACATTACATATAACTTTATATAAGATATACATATAATAAATATATATATAACTGTATCACAGTACTGTAACAACTTAAAATCTGAGGAACACCACACAGGGCACGGAACACACACACACACGTGCGACGCACCCACACAGCGGGTTGCTGCACACTTACCATCCAAGTTGATCAGGGGTTCTGCATTTTTTGCTGTATTGTCAGTATTTTTAGCACCATCAGGGGTAGAATCCTTGTACTTATCAGCTGTTAAATTCAGAAGCAAAGATGAACACCGTTAGAGCTAATGACAAGTTTAGAGCCAAGCTGTAGCTCGTGATAGCTGTGGGTTTGGGGTGTGGTAATCACCCAAGAACCTTCTGGGCTTCTATGGTGATGTTTTGGAGCTCCCTGCCAAGGTCCCCAAAGGCTACTCATCAGCAGAGAGCTTATGTGCTACCCAGAGCAGCATCAGAGCACACTCCACACTTACACGGGGCATTATGCTACTGATTAAGGCTCTTCCTGCAGTCTTCATCCCAAAAGGCAGAACACCCTCCACCTCACACTTCTACTGCTTTTAAAATCCATCACTTCAGGTAGCACAGGCCCTCTGCAGAGTAAGTAGGGCTCAAGAACTACAGACTGAAGTAGGTTTTGAACAGTAAGCAAAACATTTCCAGTGCAGGCTATGTTTTATAGACTGCAGCACTCATCTACAAGCCCCACTGAAGTTTTTCAAGCCTTCTGAGGACAGGACCTCCTGGCTTCTCAATCTTCACGTAACCGACTTCCTCCACCATGAGGGACTGAGAACCAGCTCTACAGATTCCAAGTATTTATACCCCATCCTTGTCTTGGGCAGAGCTCGGTAATGGAAAACAGTATTTTGGCTATTTTGATGTTTGCCACCAGTAATTACATTTGTACCTGCAGTTTCACTGTAAGGAAATGAAATTGCTGCTGACTGTTGAGATCTAACTCGACTTTTTTCATAACCTTGCCCTAGTTCCCAAGGGTTTGGGATCTACTCCCTGTGAAAAAAAGGTCTAAGAATAACTTATTTGCATAAATGTAGTACTGAAGAAAATGCATTTAATACACTTCAGAGTAAGTTCTCATAAAGGCAATCCCACAGGGGGAAGGGTATAAATATATACAATGGGGTTTGCTGTATCCAGAAATAAAGTAATAAATGCAAGTATGCTGCTGCCCCGTCCCCTGGGAGCTGAGCTGGAGAGAAACAGTTCCCATATGAATACAGTGCAAAATCAAGTGGACAGAACTGTAATTTTTACTAAGATATACTTTTGACTGTCTCAATTTGAAAAATACCTCATAAAATTAAATATAAACACACGTTTCCCTATCATTTGGAAATATTAAATTCACCCATACCATTATCTCCATACTCGAGCCTAACTGCTAAGCCAAGAAGCCAGTCCACCGTTTCTTGTCGCTCTTGTATTTTGAAAGGGCAGTTGACATCTTTCATATACTGCAGAGCAGAAAGAGGAGAACACAAACAGATGTTACCGACCTGCATGAATTAGCCAGGAGCACAGAACTGTTTTGTAAAGTCATAGAATCACGGAATGG
>NW_010243356.1:0-14205 GCF_000690775.1 Eurypyga helias | reverse complement strand
GTCCCACCAGCCCTGGCTGGCCTTTGCCCAGAAAGGGGGACAAGCTGCCCCTCCAGCCGAGCTGCCGGGTACAGGGCAGAGCTCTGCCCGGCCGTGCCCAGCCGTATCCCAGTGCTATCCAGCCCTCTCTCCCTCCAGGCTGGGCAGTACACCTCCGTTTTCGTGGACAACGCTGCGGGCTCTCCCCTCACCGTTCAAAGCGGCTCCAAATTCAGTGCCATTCTGCTGGGGGTGTGAAAAGGCACCAACCACCACACAGGGAACCTGCGCCAGGCAGAGCAGAACCCCTGCTCAGCACCAAGCCCTGGGAAGAGCCTGCGCTGCTGCAGGCTGGGCTGATAACTGCTCGTCTGGCAGAACCATCCCGAGCTGGGAGGAAAGGAGGAGGAGGAGGAGGATGATAATAAAGCAGCCTGACATGGAGCTAAAGGAGTTCACTTTTCTCTAAAGGCCGGGGCTGGAAGTTTATCTTGGAAAACACTGCCGACAGCAGCAGGAGCTGGCTCCTGGCGCTGCAGGACTCTGCTCCCACTGCCCTGGGTGCCGGTGCCTGGGAAAAGCCCCACGCCTCCATTTTTGCTCACAGCAGATTTCCCTCCCAGCTTCTCAGCCTCCTGAAACAGATTATTTTTATCACTCCACTCCCCTGCAGGGTTTCAGCAGTGAATGTTTGCTGGCAGAAGGCAACGTTCCTCGCAGCTAATCATCAGAGCAGCGTCCTGATAACGCCGCGCCTTCGATTAAAGCGAATTCCTGCCCCATAGCTTTCCACGCCAGGCGTTCCCTGCCCGTGGCACGGGGCCCAGGCCGTGGGCAGCACAGATAGGCTCCTTGCTTCAGCTCCGATAGCTGGACGGGCGCAGGGCTACGTGCCAGAGCGAGGGCTGCAGCGGTACCCGGGCAGGCTGGGTGTGGGGCGAGGGAGCCGCACGTTTCATTTCTCAGTAGCACTTAGCGCCAGGCCAGCTGTGCCAGCAACACCGCGATAGCCCCACCTTCCCCGCAGGACCCGTGCACGTAGGCAGGGGGGAGGCAGCCTCCTCCTGCTGGACCTGGCTCTCGGGGCTTTCCCAGGCCTGCCTGGCCTTCTCCATAGGCGGCATCTCCTCAGAGCCCGGCGGAACAGCTGCTGGTGCAGCTCTTTGTGGGTGGGGGTGTTGGATCTGGGGATGGGGGAAGCTCTGGCTATGCAGTTTCAATGCTGACCTCTTCCCCACCGCAGAAAACTCGTCTCTGAAAGGACAGACGTGCTTTTTCCCCAGCTGTGCAGTCGGGCAGCAGCGTGAGCCAAGGCCCCTGCAGCTCCTGCCTGGCTGAGCAGGCAGCACATGTGACAGGGAGCCAAGGCAGTCCTCCTCGGATCCACCACCTTCCCTTCCTGCCAAACACGCACGAGAAGAGAAAAACTTCAGGAGCTGATGAAGCCAGAGCTACTGAGGGACTAGTTTAGGTGTTGGGAGTGGGCCAGAAGCTCAGTCGGCCCCACGGGAAGGGAGCTGCGCACACAGCACTGCTGCACGGGCCATCCCAGGGCAGGGGTCCCAGAGCTCCCCACAGATGCTGCTGCACAGTGAGGCAGGGAGAGTGTTTTCAGGGAACCTTTTGCAGACCCCACCCTACCAGGAAATAGAAGTAAACCGACACTTCTCTTACCAGCTCTCAGGCTGGAATCGAGAGGCCTCCTGGAGGGAGCACCAGAGATGGGTGCTTGGCTCAGCTCCTGCAGCCAGGCACTGATCTCCCCAGCACAAGAGCTGTGAAAAGCAGGGAGGCAAGAAGGGGGGGCAAGTCACCCTTCTGAGAGCTGCCATCAAGGTTTCTTTTGCCACAGACAAGAAAATACACGCTATTCCATCCTGGCTCCCCAGATCCGGCGTTCAAGAGGCAGCAGAGCGTGTTGGTAAGGCGGGCGATTCTCCCTCAGCTCATCCTGCCATACAATCCTATGTCAGGGTCTGCAAGAACTGCTAGGAGCTGAACAAGCTGGCAGAGGCAAGTGCTACCCAAACCAAGTGCCAGAGGCGAGTTCCCCTCCTCAGCACGCTGCAGGAGATACAGAGGGCTAGTGCGAGCTGGGCCAAGCTAGCCTCACCGTTAGCACAAGCCCACAGACTCCGGACTTCGCTGCAGCGGAAACAGATGAACCACGGCCCAGCCACCTGTCCCAAACAGGACAGTTTTTGCATGCTCAAGACAACAGACAGCCCAGGATCCGGGACCATCTCCCAAAGCTCCAGGGGACACAGGGAAGAAAAGAGCCCGGGAAGCCTCACAACCCTGCACAGGCCTGTGCACACAATGGTAGGCACCTCTGCACCAACCTGCCCAGCCTCTCCCTGGGACAGCAGTTCCTCACATGGAGGAAGGAGGTTGCGCAAGAAACCACTGTATGGACCCACTGGCTCATCTCCCTCCCAGGACTGGGAAGTTGCATAATCCAGAATTAAAGTGCATAGGTAGCCCAATCCTTTTAGCTTTCACACTGTTACTTGGTTTCAAGCCAAATTTTCGCTGGAAAACAGCACACCGACTCTCTGCAGCAACAGCTGGTAGAGGAATGGGAACAGGATATCAGACACTTAATAGCACTGAGTGCCTAAAACAGGAGATGCCTGCTCCTCAGATAGCACAGACAAGCAGAGAGCCTCTCACCTTTCCTCAGCTGTGTGGCAGGTCTGTTCCCTGAACACTTTCCCAGAAAACATCAGGAGCAAACTCCAGCCACTTTGGTCGTATCAACAACCGTGATGAAACCCCAATGTTTTCTGCAAGCAGAGGGAAGGCAGAGTGCTGCTCTGCAGCAGTCAGCGTCACTCAGCTGCGTGGAGCTTCACAACCCCACTTGAGAACCCGAAGATCGCCTTCCCAGCACCGATGCGACAGCCCACACGGTACGGCCCCACGGGGAGCTCTCACTGAGTCCCAAGAGCTCAGGCCTTGCCCAGGGCCTCATACAAAGCTCAAAGAAACGAACAGCAGAACTGCACTGTTTGAAACAGCTGGCAGAGTTCATGCCCGCAGATGCCTGCTCTTGCTAGCACCTCTGCCAAAGGGATTTATTTGGTTTGCCAAGACATTCACGGGGGGTTGACAGGACAAGAGAATTCCGCATAGGCTGATCCACCGTGGCAGCCACTTAGAAAACACTGCCAGCCAAATGAGCTAAAACTATTAAAAAAAACCACCCAAACAAAACTTTATTTACACCGAGGAGCATCCAGCAGGACCCTCCCTCCCCTGGACACGCATGCATGCGCACCCACTTCTCCCTTCCCTGACATCCGCCGCAAGCTGAGGCTCCTGCCGCCGCACCTCATCTCTCAGTGCTCTATCCGGACCACCATGACGGTGACGTTGTCTGCCGACCCTCGCTGTACGGCCTTGTTGGCCAGTCTGTTACACGCAGCCTCGTATCTAGCATCTGCTTCTAGCTTCCCTTCTCTCGCCGGGATGTTCTTATCCTGTTGGGACGAGGAGAGACGACGCTGACTGCTCCCAGCAAAGCGCATAGGTGCAAGCACACAGTGATTTCCAAGCATGGGGAAGGAAAACAAAGGCAACCTCCGGTATAAGGGAGGCTATCCTGGCAGAAGTGTATGCCTGCAAGTCAGTCATCCCATTTCGTGCTCCCTGCACTGACAAACCCAGCCCCCACGCTGCCTTTTCCTCACCTCCAGGCAGGACACAATGAAGTTAACGGCTTCTTCTGGTGTAAAGACTTTAAAGAGGCCGTCACATGCGATCAGAATGAACCTGCAAATCAAACAGACAGGTTCCAAGGATAAACCTTTGGCTCCCCAGCTACCAAAAAAAAAAAAATCCCTCCAAGCTATGCGTAACCACACTCCGATCCAAAGGGAAGATGCCATAAAGCTCATTTGAACATCCCTTAGAAGCCCCAAAAGTCCTCTGGGACTCCACGACCTACCATTCAGAGAGCTGAGGCAATGCAACGTACAGGCCAAAGAGCCAGGAAACCCCCGTAAGACCTAGATCAGGACATCCTGGCAGTCCCACTGACACTGCACCTTTAGGCAAGACACCATGGCCTCCTGGAACGCTCCATTATTTCTCTAGGGACTGCTGCTTTCCTTTTAGTCCTTTTCACACACCTATTTTCCCTGTGAAGCAGCTAATGCAAGGAAACAGAGAAACACAGTCAGCTTAACACCTCACATGCCTTTAAATCCTTTACATCCCCACGCTCGAGGTATGGGATAGCTTCATTTACATAGAAACATTCAAAAGAAAAGCGAGCAGCTTAACCCAGCAACAGAGCCCTAACTGTGACTGGAAAACTCTGCCACAATGCATGCGGACTGCAGAAGGCTGAGGGGATGCAATGACTCCCAGCTCCCCACTGGAGGATGGGAGAGAGCCTGCTGTGAGCTCCCTGCCTGCACAGGGGATGGGGTTATCCAGGAGCCCTACCTGGAGTCGCTGGACAAGGAAAACTACAACTGTCCGGCAAAGGGGGCCTGCCAGCCAGAGCAGCACACGCCTGAAGACTTCACTTCAGAGCCTGATTCTCAGAATAGCTTTAGAAATAGTGGTTTATCACCGGATAGGGAACTCTAATCCCAGAAAAAGCAGCAGTGCTGGGTTACGCTCTCACCTCAGAGTGGCTGCAGGGTGACACTGACATGAAAGCCCACAGCAACTTGTCACTGCCAGTCATATGTCAGAAAAATACCTCAAATCTCCAAACAGCAGAGCTGAACACAATGGTATTTGTGGGTACCATGGCTGCCAGAAACAACTCCTGGACAGGACAGGGATTCAAGCCTTAACCAACTGCTTGAACACTGGTGTATGAACTTATTCTGAGCACGAAGGAAGTCTGAGGCTCATGTATGTTATTGCAGCTGCGAGGCCCGTTGGGCCAACAGGAGCCTTCGCAGTACCCTGGCAGACTGAGGCAGCAGCATTATCCCACTATACTGATAAGAAACCAGAGCAACGTCAGCAGTAAGAGCATCCTCTCAATCTGGGCAGACAGTCTGGAGTGCCTTGGCCCCAGTAGTAGAGCGCACGGGGTCACGCAGCTTGTGCTGCTCCTGCGGCGCGGAGCCAGGACACGGCCAAGCCCTTGTGCGCGGTGGGCACGCTTTACCTGTCGTTGTGCGTGAGTTGGCAGCGCTTGATGTCTGGCACAGAGATAACACCACAGCGTTTGTACTGCCCGTCCCCAATGGACCGGGAAACCTCCAGCACTCCTAAGACTCTTCCATCCCTGCAAAAAGGAAGAAAATTTGAGATTCCCCCCTCTACAGGCACATATCGCACTGCACTGCCTGATGGGGATGCTCTTCATGGTGCCTTCAGCTGCCCTGTATAAATCCTGACCCGCTTCCCCAGCAAGTGCAAATCTTCCCTCCAAATCCCCTTCCCTTTCTGCATGTTTGTGTGAAGCTTTGGGAAACAAGTGGAGAGGGAGAGGAAGAACTGAAGTCACAGGAATTCTGTCTCCCTGCCCTAACTCAAGTCCTGCTTAGCCTAGCAAGCCAGGCAAGTAAGAGTTCTGCGCCAAGCTGAACTCCCAGAGGTGCAGGCTTGCATTCAAAGGTTATTTTTTGGCAAGGCACCTAGCAAAGTGCATTTCCCCAGAAGCACAGAGTGGCAGCATGCAAGCCCAGGTCTGGGCCAGCAGCCCCTCCTGTGCTCTGCCTGCCAGGACGCCAACCCCTACTCAACCACAGGCAGTTCCGAGGAGCGAGAACCATGGCACCTTCTCCGGATCACTTGGTCTTCACTAAGCACGGACTGCAGCAACTTCCGCTACAATCCTCCTTCGGAAGCAGTTCTGTTTGCTTAACTTCTCTAAGTAACTGAGTGCTGCCCCAACAGAAGCAGCTTCCCACACTCCACCTTTCCAGCAATCGAGCATCTTCTCCCCCAAAATGCTCTTCTGTGCACTCTGGAAAGACACAAGCTCAGTCGTCTCGTAGTCCAACCAGCTTTGCTGGAGATAAAAGCGAGCGGCAAGGCACGTCACAGAGGAGATCTGATGCTCACAGACTTTGCAGTTTATCTCTTGGGTCCAACTTACTGGACTGCAAGCAGTGGGAAAGGCTCCCAGGCAGCCGGGGAGAGGCTCTCTCAGTTCTCAAGAGAGCTAACAGACACTGGCCCGTCTATTTCCTGCGTGCAAAGATAGATCAGTGCTAAGCATGAGCAGCAGCATGTGCTCTCCACAGATAAGGGGAACAAGGCCCTTTAGACATAGCAGTGTGACAGAACTGAGCCCACCCCTCCCCATCCCAGGGGGCGTTCTGCCTCCGCAGGCACTAAGACACTTCACCTAGTCCTCTCTTGTGAGGATGTCATTAGATCAAGAAAGAGCCTCCGAAGAAGTGGGAGAGCCTAGCCATGGAAATGAGACACAGCTGCTGTCTTCAGCACCTGCTGCGCAAACAGCCATGCAGACTTACGTGCACGGGAACATTAAGATAATCCTGTTCTGTCTGCAGAAACTCACTCTCCTACTGCAGACCACCTCAGTGTACCAGCTAACCCTCAGGGGAGCAACACTGAGGGCTTCTTGTGCCCTCTCAAACAATCGCCCCTCTTCCAGGGCAGAGAGGGAGAGGTGATGTTACAAGAAGCGAGTTCTACTCAATGCCACAGTGCGCAGCAAGTGCTGACTCCAACCAGCACGTCCAGCTCTGGAGCTCCAGCTCTGCAGGGCAAGCTTAAGCACATCCATGCTTGCATTGTGCTGCCAGGCTTTCCCATGGGCTCCTCCTGTCTCTGCAGCACAGCACCCCGCTGCTGTCGTAAGGCTTGGGAAACCAGCCCCCACCAACCAACTCAAGGCACCGACTCCTTGGACATCTCGGGCACCACAGTGCCTCCCCAGGCAGTGACAGATTCCCTCTGGGCTCAGGAAACTCAGTGCTCAGGCCCAAAGTCAGGCCAGGGCTTAGCTCTGCTCACTCACACCCTTTAGGTACTCACCTGACATTTCCCCCAGCTTTCTGTATCCGCATACGCTCCTCGTATTGCGTGGGGTTGTGCTCCTTACTGAGGCTTAAGGCTGCGTGTTTCTGACTCTCTTCATTGTAACGACACAGAATCGCCTGCACTGACAAAAGACCCTCGTGAGTAAACAATAAAAGTGCAGCAAGAACTTGAGAGCTGCCAGCTGGGGCTGCGTGTGGCTGAACCAGTGAGCAGCCGTGTTCCTCAGGCTCCGGTCTAGGGCCAGCGCTGTTCAGGATTTGTATCAGAGATCCGGATGCAGGAGTTGATGGCACCGTTAGCAATTTTCCTTCCTGACTGTACTAAACCGGGAGGTGCTGCTGACTCTCAAGGGACAAGAGGCCTTGCGGAGGGATCTAGATAGATTGGAGCATCGGGCAATCAACAGCATGAAATTTAACGAGAACAAACACCAGGTTCTGCAGCTGGGGCGAAGTAACGCTGGACACAAGTACGAACTGGGAGAGGAGTGGCGGGAGAGCAGCCCCGCAGAAAGTGGTCTGGGGGTGCTGGTGGGCAGCCGGCTCCACAGGAGCCAGCCCTGTGCTCTGGAACCAGGAGGACAAACCGCAGCCTGGGGCACAGCAAACACCACGACCGGCTGGCCAGGAGAGGGGATCATCCCGCTGTGTTCAGTGCTGGTATGGCTTCACATGGGGTGCTGTGAGTGGGTTTGGGCCCCACCAGTTAAGGGTGTGAAGGTACAGGGAACAGTTGGGGAAGCTCATGGCAACTGGGACATCCTACACAAACTCATCACCCTTCAGGGCAAATAAAGCTTTTGGAGGAACTGAGACACCAGCAGTGGGCTTCTCCATTCTGCTTACCCGGCTGTCCCCAAGGTTGGCTATGTAGAGAATGTTGTCAACAGCTAGGACACAAGTAGCTGTGGAGCCATCCTTCCATGCTGGCTTCCTGAAGGGATCAAAAATGAGATTACTAAGTGGGAAAACCATGTTTAAGGAATTAGAGATTGCTCCTGGGGACTCAAAGTAGTGTTACGTGCAGCAGTCAGCCAGCACAAGCCCCCAGCAGCTGCCTGCAAGCAGCCAGGGAAACTGTTAGTAGTAAATAATGAGTTGGACAAGGACAGGGAAGCTGCATGGAGTACCACCTTCCTAATGCATGGCTGGTGCCCAACTGGTTCAAGTACTGCCAGCTACAGTCTCCACACCAACCCTCCCTCACACTCAGCTCCCAAGAAAGCTCATCTGTGGCTGGAACAGACTATAGCATCGTGAGCAAGCAAGCACCCCAAACTCCTCCTTGGGAGGCTCCTTTGCAGCAAAAGGAAGGCAGAGCCAGGACTGCAGAAGGGTTGCCTTCCTTTCCCTTCCTTTTTCCACTGTCTGCCTCAGTCCTTACCACCCCACCTCAGCAGCAACACTGCTTGTTCAGTCACTCCTGGTGTTTCACTTGCTGTAGTTAAGATTGTAAGTCCAGAACTCTAGGTAAAACAAGAGGTGTTTCTTAGGTTACAGCTGCCAGAGTAGTCCTCTCCACAATGAAGCCTGGCTATGACACCACTCTTCACTGAAACTAGCTTTGAGAGACTGATTTCTAGACCTGTTTCACCCAGTTTTTCCTAACTTTGAAGGTGTGGCTGAATCAAGAGCATTCATTTTGTCATCAGGACAGCCATTGCTAGCGACCCTTTGTAGCACCTTTGTCCTAAGTCACGTTTCTAAGCAAACAGAGACCGGTTTGGAAAGGACACTGTTGTGAGAGACTCAAGGAAGCTTTTTCCTTTTGCCTGGTCAAACTGGCTGAGCTGATTAGGCTTAAGACACTGAGCCAGTTTGCAACTTATTTCAAACTGAAAGTTTGCAGACTCTCAGAATCAGATGCATCTGTGTTAGAGGTGTCACTATGAAATAACAAAAATCCTACAAATGTGTAGCGGACTGGTAAAACAGTATCTGGAATGCAATCTACATCTCCTGTAGTCCAAACAGTTGGGTGTGCCAGTTCAGCAGAGACCGAGAGAAAGTAATGGTGCCTGCACTCAAAACCCAGCTGGGAGGCAGGGTCGCGTTTATCCCACAGAAAGTAGTTGCTGTGCTTTTCAGCTTCATTTTAAAAGAATCTGTTAGAAACAAGTTTAAGATGAGGGACATTCTTCGTCAACATCGCTGTTTTCAAAAAAAGAGATGAAGAAAGCCAGATTTAAACAGGGAGAGTTAAGTCTTTCAACCCAGAGCATTAAAAATGACCTCCGAGTGGTGGTGCAGCCTGGCAAGCACATACTCACTCTACGACAGCTGCCCACAGCAGCCTGCAGAGTACTGCTCTACAGACAGCCTCCTGCCACACGCTGATGCCACCAACACAGAGATCCCACCTCAGGCAGCATGGGATAACTCACTTCAGCAGCACGGTAAGTCTCTTAAGGCAGCAAACAAGATACCCTGGTAAGGACAGAGGTGCCTTCTCAGTCATGTTTTGGTTCCTTCCTTTACGAGGAAGGCCTGTTTTAGTCTAAGGGGTCCTACAGACTGCTCATCCCGGAGTGTGGTTGAGCTCCAGCAGGCACTGCCTGGCACAGCTAAGCTGCACGGGGCTTTGCCAAAGCAGAGACACAACTCAAGGTTTGCCCTGCCCTGCTCAGAACAAAGGCCTATGAGATGCAAGCTAAGAAATACAAACTTACTGGCTGGATGCCTGCTTTAGAAACTCTTCATCCGTGTGTTTGAAGGTGTCCAACAGACATCTCTTCACAGTTTTCTCCACACTGACTACCTCACCTGTCAGACAGGGAAAACAGCAATTAAGCTCCAGCTAAAATGTATTTGCCCTAGCCCAGTCCCTCCCGTTGCTCATCCAGCATTCCAATGCATCTCCAATCCTCTGCAGAGCAGCTACAACACATCCTGAGCTCACGCTACCAAAAATCTGCTCGGTAGTGTGTATGGAGTATTTGTGACACACCCCTCTCCCCCATGGGTGTATTTTCACGCTTGAAGTGGCCCTGGCAAGCGTGCATCTCACCCTTGGCGTGTGGTTCATAACTGCCTAGTTGTACCCTTGTGCCAAAAAGGATTCCAGCCCTCTCCTCTGGGAGACAGTGCAGTCTTGCAAGCCCACTGGGAATAAGGGATTGGACCCCTGCCCAGAGAATGCAGTTTCCCTATCCACCGCCACAGAATCAAGGCAGAAAAGGTGATGGCTGTCCTACAGCCCTTATTCCGCTTCTCTCACCTTTTGGAAATTTCTTAATCAGGTTTTGGTGCAGATTCTGTGCTGCAAATTTTGACGCTCGGACTCCCCCGTGGCCATCAAAAACAGCAAAGTACGAGACACGTGTGCTGTGAGGGAATGAAGAGCAGCAGAAACGGGCTAAGAAACACCAGTAGCCAGAGGGGGATCAAGTACATTCATCTCTATCAGCCTGCCCTATGTTGGCCAAACTGAATAAATACTGCACTCCAAGGCACAAACACCAGTAGCAAGTCTCTAACCTCACACATTCAAGCATTTACATGGATTACACAGCACTGAGCTGTGAACTTTCTTGTAATTTTCCACCCCTCAAGAAAATGAATGGCAGAAGAGAGCTTATAGGCAAATATCTGGCACAAAAGCAGCTAAATATTCCACCTCAATGGCACTGCAACTCCCCAGCTACACAGGCACCGGTCTACCCAAACCTACAGTTCTTTCCATGCCTAAACCTGTTGAAACAATGCTACAGATAAGAAATTCAGATCCCTCAGTACATGAAGCTCTCATGACAGTTTTAACTCAAAAGCTAAATCCAGTATCAAGAAGATGCTTGAGATTATTTCTTTGAATACACACAGTCAAATCTATTAATTTGTTATGAGATTTAAACTTTTCAAATGAGAGAGTTCTGACATCTGTTTTCTCGAGCATTCTCTAACTGCCACAGTTAGGGTTTTTATACACTGTAAAATCCCCAAGGCAAAGCCTGATTACTTATAATTACACAGAGAGTGTCTAAACATCCATGCTTACATTTGGGCAACAGAGGTTCAATATCCACAGTTATCAGGCCCTCACAATCCTTGTGAAGGCAGTGACCCAATCCACCGAGCATCCCCCAAAGGATACAGCAATCCTGTGATTTGCCAAGGAACACAGCTAATGAATCAACCCAGGTCTCCCAAAAGTAAGCCCAAACGACACATGACAACACAGCCGTAGTCAAGAACATCAGCTGCCCAAGGGAAAAAGAATCATATCATGTGTTTAGCTGAAGCAAGCTGAGCTCCTTCACCCCTGTGACGGCTCCACCCACAGCTTTATTCTGACCGTTGGGACCCACTTACATTTGGGAAGGCAGAGGCTGGCATTCCTCGGTGATATCGTTTAAGATGACATGGGCATCCTGCATATCTTCTCTTTCACCTTTCCTCTCTGCCACATAACCCTTCAATCCAAGAATGCCCACTGACCCTAAAGGGGAACAAAGCACGCACACAGATCAAACTCCTCCGTCTCCTCAGCTCAGGCTAAAATCAGTGACCACTTGTCACTTTCACAACCCCAGCCTGGCAGTGCACCAACCTACGGCCCTTGTCCTGTAACAAAACCCCTGGCACCTTCTGCTGAACAGGAGCTATTTATTTTCTAACACAGGTTTTTAAGTGCCCCCAAGGTCAGCAGCTACGAAAGCCGCTTGCCCCCATTTTGGCAGGACTGCTGGGCAGCAGACAGGACTCTTACCAAAAGGGGGCTGGGGGGCAGGGGAAGCGTGCAGCACCGAATCTGCAGATTAAACAAAGCACAGCTTTAAAGAGGATACTAAAGGCAGGACCTGTCCTTTCCTTCCCTGAACGCATCTTATTCCCAAAGCTGCGACATAACACGCAGGCACCTGCATGGAAGCCAAATCCTCTCTATGTAACAGCAAGTGTCTCTCTCGCTTTCTTAGCGGCAACCCAGTGGAGAGATTCGCGAGTGTGGCAAAAGAAACGTGTGGCTCTGGCCTTCCAGAGGTTCCACAACCAATCTTCCTCTTGGCAGCACAGGAACTTATCCTGTAAACGCCAAGGTGCTCGCTGCTCAGCTTCTGCCTCTTCAGCAGGGCCGATAAGGCGGCCCAGGTGAGGCAGGCAGAGTGCCAGGGAGCTCGAGGGCTTTCACAGACCACTGCAGCAGTCTGGTCCCTACAAGAGGCTGAAAATGCAAGCAAACTGAAGAACCAAAGCTTAGCTCTGGTCTGGACTTACTCAGCCCATCGTCAAAAGTACAAATCGAGTACATTTGTTTTCAAACTGTCTGAAAACCTTTACAAACTTTCTTTTCCACAAGTTCTTCCCTGCCATTCTTCTCTTCCTCCTCCAAGGACTTTCTTTTCTCCCCTTTCCCGTGGCTCCCTGCTGATGAGACCTGCTCAGTAGCACTGGAGGCTGAAAGAAAGCAAAAACGCAGGCAGCTGAAGTCTTCCAGCTCTGTTTTACTCACATAAATTCAGCATCAAGTCCTTTCATACCAAAGCACTCTCAGGAGCACAGGCTCGCACACTCACACTGTATTGCCGAACAAGACGTACTAATTCACCACAAACACACAGCTTCACTCAGCATGTACAGCTCGTGGGACACATCGCTAACCCAGCAAGCTCTAACTTGGTCACTTCACGCTGTGTGATCCTACCTCGGGCACAGTACAGCTGCGTTTGGCTGGCAGGCTGTTCATTCTCCCCACCAACCCACAGTCTGTTTCTTAACTACGAGCTGGTTTTGCAGTTAACTGCTCAGGAAGTTAATGTTACAGGTTGGAACACTTCTGATGTTTTTAAAATTATTAATTGTGTCCAATGGCGGAGACACCCTCCACCAGACCAGGTTGCTCAAAGCCTCATCCAGCCTGGCCCTGAAGGCAGCCAGGGATGGACAGTATAGCAAATTATCTCACCTCCTCACAGGTGCTCGCAAATACTTGGCTGCATGCAGAACGCCTTGCCAGACCAGCAGTCTGGTTCTGAAGACACTTACAGCTAGGAACAAGAAGGCAGTCTGTGCCCACAGCAGAAAACCAACTGAAACCAGGTCAGCGCTGCCTTTGCTCTTAGCAAGCTTTCAGGCACAGACAACAAGTTCCCCAAAAGACATCCGAGAGACACACTTCTAAGAACAGACTTAAATGTATTTTTAAAGAGTCAGAATCCTGATTTAAACAATCACTGCACAAACCCAGCACCACTACCAGTGTTGGCCAACCTGGACCACCAGGTCAGCTTGCCATGCATCCAACACAACAGGCTACATCAATGGGTTTTCCGGAGAAGGGCAAGTCAGCAGAGGCTTGGTGAGACCATTCAGCTCCTTACCTGTGTCACCGCTGCTGGCCGGTGGAAGATCATCGAAGAGTAAAGAGCCTCCTTTTCCTGGAGCACAGGAAAAAGGCAAGAACTAAATACCCTTTGCCACTTTGAGGTAATAATGTTCTGTGTACACCTCTCCTGAGGTGTGGGAATTACAAAACGCCAGTTTACCAAAACAAGCCAAATTTCAACTTCTGTTACTGGATGGTGGGGGCAAACGCAGGCCTTACATCTGTCCCAGGGAATATCTATATGGACCGTACTATGGAACGTATGTGGAACATCCATAACATTCTGGTTATCAGAAAAAGCAAACCGTAAGAGGAAAGCAGCTGCTCTGCACACCAGTGCTGCTAACCCGACTCTTTTTATCCTGTCTAACAAAGAGAAGGGTTTACACAAGTTTCATCTCAGGAGACGCTAATGCAGAAAACACAGGAAACCAAACTAATGGCAGGAATGGAGCACCCATACCTGAGTCAGCACTGCTGGCTGGTGGGAGATCGTCAAAGAGCAGAGACCTCTTCTGAGCATCCTTCCCTGTAAGACACCAGGGCAGAGTCAGGACCCACCACAGGTGCTGGTTTCTGGAAGGGCTGCCCTGGCTATCTTTCTTTCATCTCTAATTTAGACAGTTCCTACACAAGCAAAACAACCACCAGTCTGGGGATGATGTGAACGTTTGTATTGAAAACAGCTGTTTTCTCTTTTTTTGGCTGCTTCAGGTAACACCACTACAGCTCTCCACGGACCCACGACCTGCGGCAGCAGAGAGCAGGGAAAGGCTCTAGCACGGCCTAAACCGCATGGGTAACCCTGTGCCTGATCGAGCCCCAGGGAAACACAAAACCATAAAAAACCCCAAACCCTGTAATTTCTCCAGTGATTCTGAAGCCGCCCTCTCCTGCAGCCACCACTTCCCCTCGCTCCCTTGC
>NW_010243355.1:186868-190777 GCF_000690775.1 Eurypyga helias | reverse complement strand
GGCGGCAGGCTGCGGGCGGGCTCAGGGAGGGAAGGATGGGGCGTGGTTGGCGTTTTGAGGGAAAAGGCAGGCGTTTTCCCTCGGCATGGGTGCCCCTGCAGCATCCGTACGGTATCCACACACATGGCAGGTCTCAGGTCCCTCCTCACTCCTGGGTAAGAGTCCCACCACCGTCACGACAGAATCATAGAATCACAGAATGGTTTGGGTTGGAAGGGACCTTAAAGACCATCCAGTTCCAACCCCCCTGCCATGGGCAGGGACACCTTCCACTAGACCAGGTTGCTCCAAGCCTCATCCAGCCTGGCCTTGGACACTTCCAGGGATGGGGCATCCACAGCTTCTCTGGGCAACCTGTCCCAGTGCCTCCCCACCCTCTCTGGGAAGAATTCCTTCCTGATATCTAATCTAAACCTCTGTTGATAGCAACAGCCCTTAGCCCACCTCTTTGTAGGTCTCCCCACGGGTGACACCCACCCCGCTGCATCAGCCCACCCTGCACCAGGCTCTTCCCCATGCCAAATCCAGAGACCTCGGAGCAATTAAAACAGACTTTTCCCTCGCGGAACCAAGTGTTTTCTTCATCTCTGCATAGCACTGCCCAGCAAAACCAGCCAGCTCCGCTAAAACCCACACGTTTTCCCTGGTGAAGCAGCTCCTCTTCATGGTGAGCTTGTTCTCAGACTCCTAAGGACAGACCAGTTAAATGAAGGCAAACAAGACTTTCCCCATCACTGGATATTTCTGCCTTGGAGAACAGCCTGAAAGGATCTGTCCAAACATTGAGCCCATGTTTTTTTGCAGAGCACGTCTCTCAGGAAAAGCGAGGCTGGTTAGCTTGGCAAGAAGAGAACTGAGAGCCCCAGGGCTCTCTTTTTTCCCTCCATAACTGATCAACTATTATTTCGTCTTTCTCTGCAGGAGAACTTGGTGTTTTCCTGCGAGCAGAGCTGCTGCACGGACCCTGGGTGCTGGGTGGTATTCAGAGGTGGTTGGTGATAGGGCTTGGGTGGGCAGGGAGCCATTGGCAGCCTGAGGAATGCTCAGCCATCACCAGTTGACCCTAATCCCACACAGCAGGACACAGCACCTCTCATATATATCATTCCCAAAGAGCTGCTTCAGAACAAACCCCGCAGCAACAGCAGGCCTTGAAGTTAGGGAAAAAAGGACTGTTAAAGCATGTCTGTGATGTGTAGGATCTGAAAGCAACCGGCGTGCCTATGATTGTCTGAAGGCGTCCCAAATCTCTCTCCACTGATTTGAAGGTAATGGGTGTGATACATGACTTACGGATGGATGGAAATTTCCCCTCTGCACATGGGCATCATGGAAATCCTTGCTCCAAGCATCCCTAATGCCCTTGGAAGTGGGACCAATGCTCTTGAAGCTTAGCCTGATCCTGTTTTCCAGAGCCAAGCTTGAGGAGACCTGAAAAGAAAAAAAAAAGGAAAATAAATAAAAAAAAAAAGACTCATTTGTCGGAGACATGGCTTGAAGTGCAGGTCTCGTTCCTTACCACATGAAAAGCCCTGCTGCTGCGTGGTGGTCTTGGAGAAGAAAGGGGGGTCCTGCTGAGCCGGGAGTTGGCAGGGAAGTCCCCCAGGCTGGGGCTGGAATCGCGGCGTGATGAAAATGAATGCTGGCTTTGTGTACAGGTAGCTGGGGAGGATTTATGACCCGCCCAGGGGTATGAACACGGGCTGTGAATTAAAGCACTGTTGGAGAATCAGGAGGTTGTGACTTCAGAGCCGTGGTCCTGCAGAAAAGGACAGGGCAGATTCCTCTATATGGGCTCTAAAAATAAAAAGAAAATGCCAAAGGTTTCTTTAAAACATGCTTTTTGTGAGTGCTAGCCCTGGTGGGACCCCACTTGCCTCACCTCCCTTCGACAGCAGCCCCAGGGCTGCCATAAATCGCACCGAGCTATAATAACTGCACGGGGAGCGCAGTGTAGCCGCCGTGTTGTGTAGATCAAACGCTGCAGAAGTGGAAGCCGACTTTTTTCCCTGGCTCTGGACCTTTCAGGGGGAACGCCTAATGATAAAGAGCTGGCGCTGCTCTATGTAAGTCACCTTTTAATGGGCCACATGGCACAATTTCCTTAGAGAAACTAGACAGGTACATCAGGAGACAATAACAGACTTTACACCCTTCCCAAAATGCTGGAGGGAATGTGGGTAATCCCATCCATTGCCCTTCCTGTCCCGCCCCACCTTTCCCTGCAGTGCTGGTGCCTCCCGTCAGCCCCAGCAAGCTGCAAATTGCCATGAACAGGGACGTCCCAGCAAAACACAATGACCACCTTGTCCACCACCGCTATTAAACCGTCTGCGCTTTGGCACAGGGGCTTGGGATTTGATCGGGGTTTGTGTATCAGAGGCACTGACCCAGAATGGGAGTTCCCAGGGACAGCCCTGACTCAAATAAACCCAAATACCACTACTGAGAGCAACGGTACCAAACACTTCCTAAACCAAACTATTTCAGCCTGCTCAAAGATTAAAAATTTTATGATTTGGATGGGGTTTTTGCAGTGATGCAGTTAGTATTTTACCTAGAAACATCACTCCAAGAGCTGCAAGCACAGCATTCAGCAAACTCACTTTCCCTGCCTTATTATTTTCGGCTACTTAGTGACTGGTGGGATTTGTCGTATGTCAGAGATATTTTTTTTTTTTTTAAATTTCACAGAGATCTTAACACCAGCAGATCTTGGGTATATAATTTATTCCTAATGTTTCAGACTTTTAGAAAGGGCAGCAGTGCTGGTGAAGACCAGGGGAATTGTGGGGCAATCCGGCCTTCTTTGGAAAACAATTAGATTTGGTTATTGCCCGTGACAGGTTGTTGGTAACATTAGCTCAGTATCATAACATTACAGATGGGGATGGTCTGACAAGAAATTTTCCCTTGTCACAGCTCCTGGCCCCACATGTGGGACAGCACTGGGGGAAGAAGATGGGGCACAGAGCAAGGGAAATGACTGCTCCTGGGGGTAAAGTATAGGGTCCATATACCTGACAAAACACCTCAGAACCCAGAAGAACGGGGAAAAGTGGATAGCAGAGCACAGCCTTGTGCTAGCAGGGTGGGGGTGGAGTATTGGCTCAGTTTTTACACCTTATTCTGCCCCTGGGAGAGCCAGAGCAGTCTCCCCAGCCTGCTTCCCAACACATCTCACCTTTTTTCTGCCAGGAGGGTCATATCGTGGTTTTCCAGCAGAGGGGGAGATAGGATCACTTCTTCCACCATCGAACTGCTTGCTCTGCCTCGCATTACTGACATTAACAAGAAATTTAAGAAAATGCAGTATTATTGATCCCTGCATTCAAAAAGCTGACACTTCCTTCTACTGGCCAGGAGGGAAGGTTGTTTAGGATGAGCCAATGTAGGTACCTATGAGGCTCCTTCAGAAGTTTTAAGATCAGCCCCAACAAAGCACTGTAGCAGTCAAGAAAATTACTGTAAAATCCTTGCGATGTTTCAGTTTTTAATCTGTCCAAGCTACAAGGCTGGCTCTGCAGTACAGCCCTGATCCCAAAAACACTGAGGTGAATACTTCTTTTTTAGCAATAAAGCCCATATAATTGTTCATGTGTTGAAGGCTAAGTGTTAACTCTGGTAGAAGATGCATTATCAGAGCAGTTCACTGTTCACTGACACTAAATGAGCACTGGCATGTCCAGTGGCCATCTTCTAGTCCTCAGGTGGACCTTGAAGGTTGCAGAAATGTCATCTAGCACAGAATATCGGCTCAGCAGCGTAAGCTCTAGCAAACTCATTATGTCTGTCTTGTACTTCTTAATACTTTACAGAATCATAGAACGGTTTGGGTTGGAAGGGACTTTAAAGATCATCTAGTTCCAACCCCCCTGCCATGGGCAGGGACACCTTCCACTAGACCCG
>NW_010243355.1:164668-186747 GCF_000690775.1 Eurypyga helias | reverse complement strand
TTTCAATTAAAACAAATTACCCCTTGTCCTTCAGCTCCTATCTTCTGTTTGCTACACAACATAAAGCCATCTTCCAAATCTAAACACTTCTCTTGAAGCTATTTGTTCTGGGGTTTTGATTTTGAACTCTGGAGAAGACCTTGGTAACCAGCTTTGCTTCCTTGGCAAAAAAGAAGTTATTTACCAAGCTCCTGTGCACAAAAAGCTTTCCAGCACTTGCAGAGGGGATGAGCTGAGAAAGCCCATGTGTGCTGTGAAAGCACGTGTGAATCAGCGAACTTTCCAAGGGCAGAGCTCCAATTGCTAGGTAATTTCTTGATCTTGCCATATCTAACATCTCTATAGCCTCTGTACATTGCAATAACCTCTATATTTCTAAAAAAAAACACCCACCCTACCTCTGAATGAAAAGCTGTCTGCTCTGCTCTTTTCCCTGGGGAACCACGAGAGAACAAACAGCACATGGCAGGTGTCAGTTACATCGCTTAATGCATGACAGCAAGAAGCTCAGACACAACTTTGGGGGTATGGTGTATCGAACAGAATAAAAACGAACAGGCCTGTGCCTTCAGATGTTCATGGGCTTCAACTCAGGATCAAGATTCAGGTTTACAGTATTGCATGAATAATGTACTACAAACTATTATAAATAGAAGATTAGCACAAAAAAGTATGATTCCTTTAAGTAACTGTATCCCCTGCAGCGAAAACCACATGAATATACTAAAACCAAAAAAACCACCTACATATAAAGAAAGTACAAATGCAAATTGCTGGACAACAACAATATTAGGTTAGCCCTTGTAATACAACTTCACCCTGGAGCTAGGCTCCTGTAGACAGCCCATTACTGAATGGCCTATTCAGGTGCTATTTAAAAGATCAATGCATTCTGCAGGCAGAAGTTATTTCCCATTGTTGGGCCAAAGACATTTGAAGTGGAGACTTTTTGAAGTGGAACAAAATCCTGTATTGCTCTCAGTGAGGAATGGTGGGTGACCAAGTTTGTTTACATTGAGTTAATCTACATCAGATTTTAGATAGGTAAGAGTTGTAAATGAGGAGTTGTATATCTTGTAATTAGAAGTTAGCAGTGAAAAGTTCTCCAGTGTCAGGGAAAAGAGGTGTGTGATGGGAATAGTCCCAAAGTGATGATGCAAAATCCTACCCAGGTTTTGCTGCAGCGAGCTCGCAGCTCATCCCAGCTCACTCACAGTCTGTATTTCTGTGCCCCTGAAGAGCCCCAAGACTTCAGTTCATGGCTCATCCTCCTGAAGGGGACTGCGTCACTATCGACAGCATGGCTAGCATCACAAGCCAGAAGTGCGGAGAGTTAATTCAGCTTTAGAGGCAAGGATCCAGCACACATTTTAGACAAGTTCAATTCATAATGTTCTAAAATGGAACCATAACTTTTATATATATCACTTTTGGAACATAACACCTTTGAGAAAGGTTCTTGAATTTCACCTCTAACGTGGTGTGCCTTGCTTGCTGCTTAAATCTCTCTCACACACCTCCCCCCGAACGACCTCACCTATCCGTGCGAAATTGTTGTTGTGCCTGATTGCACAAACCTGCCCAGCCTTTTACCTGGGAGACGTGCCACAAATAGCTTTCATTATATATATGGTGTGTTTCTGACACTGCTATCAGAACAGAAAAGATATAATGCGTCTACACTCTTGCTTAGATGCTGAGGAGGCACTTGACTGTGCAAAGCAGCCATTTATATCAAAGGCTGGCAGAAGTTTGGAAGAAGACAGATTTGGCAGGTGGCCAGGGAGGCCGCCAGCATGGGGACAGTGTGGTCCCACCTTTTCATGTCGTTCTTTCTTAAGGGTGACATGCAGAGAGGTTGTAATGTGTAATAGGGAGGTAATGATGGGGATTGCCTTAGGCCAGTTTCAATCCCCTGCTTTTCTCCAAGGCAAAAGCAATTTAGGTTTAATAATATATAAAAAACCCCAAACCAAACCCTTATTTGAGTTCTTGTGAAAGCGAAGGAGAAGGACTTTCTGAACTCATCTGAAGTGCATTAGTAGGTAAAGGATTGCATTGACATACTCTCGAAGGTCACAGAAAGGCAGTTTTCATTTAATTTCACTACGGAGTTTACCCATGTGCTACATTTCTTCATGTTTAGCAAAGACAAGCCCCAGGGTCATTCTGAACTTTAATTACATTAAAATAACACGGTAAGAGGTCTTTTATTTTGATAATTTACAATACCAGCTATTGAAATGAGCTTTGCAATTAATTTGGGAAATACACAAAGTGACACTTCTATCCCAGTCTTTTGTGGACAGAGGACAATTCACTGTCTGCTTAATAGCTGTAATAGCCCAAGACCAGATTTTCCTACAATAATTGCACTTTCTCTTGAATTGATTGTGGTTCAAGCTTTCAGTTGTCTGCTGGGAACACTTCTTTGATGCATGAACCATCTCAGTCCACTTCTGCAGAAGAAAAAGCAGGGAGCTACAGACCCTTGTTGGAACACAAAATTCTCCATAGATCTCTTACTCTTTTTTTTTTTTTTTAAAGTAATATCTAATAAAGTTATAGACTTACTGTGCATTTTTGTGCCTGCCCAAGAGCCCTTGAGGGAATTTTGCAGGCTATGTGTAAGCTCAAGATAACAGGTATGGGGCAACTTGGGCTATAACATGACCAAGTGTCTTTCCAATGACCATTTTTCCTTTCTTTTAATACAAGCAAACTAAATATTCTCATTTTGTGACTATCATATTAATAATAAATAACCCATGGTGTTCTTGCTTTCTATAGTATTGCTTTCTTATACTTGTGCACACCCACTACTTCCGTGTTAAGATTCCAACTAGCCAAAAGCATTAGAGCCAGGACTAACAGATGGGTTTGCACAGCACATAGGTAAGACACAATTTCAGATGTAGGGGGCATCTTCCTCACCACAAATCACTTTAGAAAACAAAGATTTAGATTCTCATGTTGCAGTGACTGTAGGGCCATCAAAAACCAGGTGATAACTCACATCAGCTTTGGAGATGGGACACTCTTCTGAGGATGGTGATGGGAAGAAGCTGAACTGACATTTCCTTGACATTTCTGGAAGGCACATGTTCCTCACAACAGAAATTTGTAATAATCTTCTATTTACTGTCCTGGGAAGCTGTTCCTTGGTCAGCGACCAGACGCACCAAAATTGCAGTTAAGTCACTATGGGAAATAGAATGGGTTTCCTGCTCCTTCAAATTAAAAGGAGGGGGCAGGCTGGACGAGAAACACGCTGCTGCAATAGGACTTGATTGACTTTAATGTGGAAACAGTCACACAGTTTAATATATTCCCTTGCCAGAAAACTGGGAATTTGTTTCCAAAAGGGCAAAGGCCTCCGGGATGGGTCCTGATTCTCTGTGATTTGATCTGTGCCAACGTCAATGATTTACTGCAGCATTTTGGAGACCGGTGGGCTCCGTGCTTCTTCTAGCAGTGCTTGCCCAGGGTGTCCTGAAGCCTAAAGCTTTTGTTTGCAGCTAATCTATAGCAAACATTTACATCTGGAAAAACAATGTGGTGGGGCCTGTGTCAGCTTTCTCCCCTGATTCTCTCGATATGCTTGCTGGCTTTAACGGCACGTACGACCACGGCTACAGCACGCAGGGAGCTCGATGTATTGCCTTCCCAGAGGTAAGTCTGTCCCCTCCCCTACTTTACATATAGAAATTACGGTCAAGTCAGTCAGCCCATCAATTTTGTCTGGACTTGAGGCGTGTGCACACTGTGCTCTCTGTAAACAGCTACCAGGAAAAAAAAAAATATTGGCAGTTGTCCAAAGCCCAAGCTAAGCATCGTAATTCCTTCTTATATGAACTGTTTGCACAATGGTTTTTATTTTAGAGCTGACTGTTAAGCCTTCTTAAACTTCCTTACCAAAATTACCATACTGTTTTTGGGCACTTGGAATGAATTCCCTATAAAGGACAATTTATGAGTGAATATTTTTCATATTCTTTTTCATTATAATTGTTTTGCATTTTACAATGTGAAGTTAACAAGTGCATGTTTATAATCCCATTTTCAATCTAAGCCAGATCCTCGTACCTCTATTTTTTTTTCCCTGAAGAATCTTATTAACCTGTACAAGTGTCATTTAGGCTTTGAAGGAAGGGAATAAACAAGTTACCTTTTTCTAAAGCTTTAGTGTTATGATAGGAAAATGGTTGGATATTTTTTTCTACAGCTATTAATTTCAGGCTTGTTCTAAAGGCAAACATGATTTAGAAGGATCAAAAAAGGTATCAGTGATAATTGGAATGTGGAGACAAGGAGAAGGCAGAAAGGAAAAAAATGTGGTAGTGATACACTTAATTATGAAGGCTTATTCCGATAATCCCTTTTGAAAATGAACAAAGACGAGATTTTTGATGTTTGATGAACTTATCAAACAAGGCAGAATAATGAAGAGGTAAATGTAAAATCCAATCGAAGGTGAGCCAATTAAGTACTTTGTGAAGTGCTGAAGGATACAGCCCACAAATCCTCCTGTCAGAGCGAAAAGGCATCAATACATGCGTGTCCTGCAGATCCGTGTCTGTCTGCAGGCTCCTGTTGTTTTCCTGGAGAGATGGTGGGGCTTTATCTCACACACTCATCTGCATCCATGGGCTCCCTCGCTGCACTGTTGTGGCTTTCATTTACTAGGTTTCTCTTCTGCAGCCTCTGATGAATCCCCAATGTGCTCCGTACCTCTGCTAATTATCAATATTTCTCCTTGGACTGCAGTCTTGTAAGTAAAACAGACTGCTCATTAGTTAATCACCAAAATAATAATAATAATGTTTTGGCTCAGAATAACCCCTCAAACTGCTTCAAAGGCTGTGGCAAACACAGATCCGTATTAGCCTACCACAGATTGATCCTCAAGACAAAGAAATGTGTTATGCAAATAAAGATTGGAGGAGTAGGGACAGAAATAGAGATTGTAACGACTGGGCTGGGAGGCAAAAGAAGTATTTTCTTGCTGCTGTATAGTTATATTCCGTGCACGTGCCAAGAGTCTGATCCAAGGGCCGTTGCAATACAGTACCCCTGCCATTTTCCGCTTTGATACCCTTCCTTTAGTTATTTTCTTCAGAATTTATGTATTTCCTTTCAGAAACAGTCAATCAACAAATTACCATAGACAACATGGCTTTGTACCTTCTCTTCTCAGCACTGTTGGTGCAGCCAGTCCCACCACTTCACAAAGCCCATGTGAATCAGACCCTGATTTCATACTTGTCTAGAAAAATGTTGACCAGGAGTTCACAATGGTGCAAAAAGTAGTGATTTCAGAACAGATTTCAGAACAGGTCCGAGGAGATAAACATCACTACTACTCCTGGAGTTCATAATGTGCTTCTAAGAAGAAAGCCAAAAAACCAGCTTTCCCTTAAAACTCGACATTCCTTCTGTTTACTCAGTATGTTTGGTGTTAAATATATGATGTACATGTATTTTATTGCAATGTGACTGTTGGAAAGGGCTAGGATGTCTCAGGAAAGCAGGAATCCCAGGACAAAATCCTCAGGTCCTGCACCTGCTGCCCCTGACCAATTCTCACGGTGGATACTTGGATGGGGCAGCTCAGGTAGTACAGCCATCCCTGCTATGGGTCTGTCCCAGGTGGTGCCAGCTTCCCATTTCCTACAAAACAGGTTCCAGAGGTGGAAAAAGACACACACAGATCATTTTCTCCCCACTGCCCTCCAGCCCTCTTTAAAACACAACTTCAAAGACCTTAGACCGCTATCTCTTCCCCTCCTTAGAAGAAGCAGCAGAGATGTTAATTCTCCAGCTCCTGTCGACTGTCAGCTGAGCCAGTGGTCAGAATGGACTGATTGCTTTCCTTGCCAAGAGAAGAAAGTAAGACTCCACCGTAATGTATTCATTTATCTTAGATGTGTCTGTGATGAGGATGTACACACATTAATTATATATATTATACATATTCATCATTCTGAAGCATCCAGTAAACTCATCCAAATATGATGGAGATGCTCCTCTGCTAGAGAGGCTCTTACCCTGGTGTAAACTGGGGAATAAATTGGTTTAAGACAGCAGCACAGCAAAACACAAAATCAAGGCGAATAGTGGAAGAATCAGGCCGGAATATTTGCCCAAGACTCCCTTTCTTTTCTCTCTCAGATTTAATTAAGTATCCCCTGATTCTTAATGCAATTATTCCAATGAAGAGAAATTAAAAGCAGCCTTTGTTCACCAGCTTCTCTTCTCAATTTTTTATATAATTTCACATGTCTTCATAATTCAAGTATTTATTTTCAAATACCTGACATAATTTTGCTTTCTACTGAGTTTACATCCCTGCATTTTTTGGTTCCTGTGCTTATAGTCAGCAAACGATTCGTCTCTTCTCTCTTTCGTTTTTTTTTTCTTCCTTGTTTAAAGAGCAGCAATTCTCATTAATAATCCATCAGAAATGTTGCAGGATCAGTGTTGTAATTAGTGTCTGTGTCCATCTGAGCCTGTTACATCCCAGGACAAAGCGTGTGTAACTGGAAAAATTCTGTATTATTTCAAAGGTATAAAATAGGGAAGAGATTTTTAAAAGCAGCCATTCCAACCCCTCCCCTCCCCCCAAAAAAATTCCCTTGTAGGAACTTCAAGCAAGTCTGAACTCCCACCTCTCTGCTGACCCTCCTTCTCTGTTTATCATGTGCAAAGTCTTTGGGACACACAGAAAAATAACAATATAGATAAAAGTGATAGTTTTAATTGCTTATAGCCTGTGGAGGTGATGTCTCTGGGGGACACGAGTTAGGTATTGGCAGTTGTTTTCTCTCTCGTGTGGTTCAGCACCGGTACCGGAGGCTGGTGCAGCCAGCGGGATACGCGGGGCGGCGATGTGCTGGGCACCTCTGGGGTGAGCAAGCTTGCCGTGCCGAGACGACCTGCACTGGACTCCCCGGCTGTGGGAAGGACTTTCAGTGTGAGGAAACAGGTGAGCGAACCAAATGCAAACTCCTGACAAAGAGGTCCTGGCTGGACAGACCTGGGATGATTTCAGTCCTGGTGTGGGCAGAGCTTTGCCAAAATGTGTTCAGCCCATCCAGCAGAATGGTGAACCATTGCAAGAGAAAGCAGATTTCCTCATCTTTGTTTTTTCCCCCACTTTTACAGGAATCCATCCACGTTACTGTCAGATTTGGGTAGATAATAAGACTGTGTGACGTGGAACAGGTTAACTTTTCAGTGGAACAAAGAGAGTAGAAATATTCTGCTCCAACTGCTGTGCTACACGCTCACACTTCCCTCCATGGGCACTGACGATCCCACAACACACCACTTCCTCCCCCTGAAAAAGACACAGTTCAATCATGAATCCAACTGGCAATCTGTTGGGGTGATTTATTTATTTTTAGCCATCCCCAGCTCTAATGGTTGGGATATAATTCGGCTGTTCTCTGAAAGTTTGACTAGCCTTGACAGATTTTTGTGGGCTTTTTTTTTTTTCTTTACACAAATTACTCAAATTCCCATCTTGAGCATTTAATAAAAATAAGATTGGAATTTAGAAATACACACCAGCTCTGTGACCAGCTCGTGAGCGGAACAGGTCATCATTGCTCTGTTGTGGCAAGTGTAGCCATACCAGTTCCCACCTGTCACGAATGTCCTGTCAAGGCTGTCTCCTCACTCCCAGAAGCACTTTCAAGCTGCCCTTCCTGCAAACATCCATTCTTGAGCTATAATTATTGCAATAAAAACCCCAAATAACTCCTGCAATGGGAAAAGGCAATATCACACTTCAACCAGACAGAGCTGACTTCCCTAAGCCAAGTAGAGAATCTATCGCTTCCTGCAGCTCCCTTCCAAAAGCATGATTGCAGATAATAAACTCAGGCCAGTGAGGTGACCTCTGCTTGATTCCCATCCCATGGGAGCCCCAGGGAGCAGCTGGCTTGGACTCTAAGGCAAGCTCACTCCAGGTTGCAGAGGAAAACCTTCCCCCAAGGAGCTGGGAAAAGCAAGCTCCCAGTGGAAGAGTGCTGTGTTTAACACCCAGCGTGCTTTCTTGAGGCCCTGAGATATGGGTGGAAACCAGCACAATCAGTGCACGCTGCCAAAAGGTTTTCTGGAGGGCAGATAAGCAATCACCTGTACCTGTGCACTTTAGGTCGCTGTATTAAACGGCACCTTGTGTGCAACGGAGAGCCAGACTGCAGAGATGGGTCTGATGAGCATAACTGTGAGGACGAAGATATTGAAAGCCCTTGTGAAGATCTGTTCCCAATCCCAGGGTCTGAAAAAGCAGCCCAAGGGTAAGTAATTTATCTAGAGCTGCTACTTTCACAATCAAAACTAGATTCAGGTTTCTGCATTGCTCTTCTTTAGTAGCAGAAGTGCTCTTCAGAGGGATGTGGATATGCTGGATCCATGGGCCAAGCCCATGAAGTTCAACAAGGCTAAGTGCTGGGTCCTGCACTCTCTGTTGGGCCACGACAACTCTCTGAGATGGACTGGGCAATTTAACTAATTTCTTCCATCTCTAGCATATGAGTCCAAACCAATGTCTTGGAAATAAAATGGCTGGCTGTTTCCTGTTAGCTTTGGGAAGGAATGAGCAAGGAGAACAGACTCAAACCTTATAACTTTAGGTGCTATCCAAATCCAAAGTCACAGACAGATAACATACAACATCAGCAGAAGAGAAACAGTGATGGAGACAGTTGGGGAAATAAAACAGGAGCTACAGATAATTTTCTGAATGCCATTTCTTTCCAAGATACAATATCCTAACACAGGAAGAGAGCCAGTATGTATATGATCCTAATTTTTTTGGAGGCCACTGCGAGTATGTCTACAATGGAGAGTGGCGGGAGCTGAAGTACGACGCTGCATGTGAACATCTGTACTACGGAGACGACGAGAAATATTTCCGCAAACCTTATAACTTTCACATATACCAATTCCTAGTAAGTACTGCAGGGGGTCAAATTTAGCAATGTTTTCCCAGCTAAAAGCCAAACTTCCTATAAATACATTATGTACATTTTATCATTCACTATAGCTTGTCTTTCAAGGTACCTTTCTGATTGTTTTTCAAGACAACAATCGATGATATAAATGCTGGTTTATGGCACATCATGGAACTAACGTGCTTTATCACCCAGGCATCCCACTGCTTACTCTGGCCTGGTCAGAGCCAAGAGAAATGAGTTGTCTCTAAATTCTTCTATTAATGAGCTGTAAAGCTTGTGCAAGTCACTTGCTTCCCTAGGGATGAAGTTGGCTATGTGTAAAACCAGGAACAGTGCTACTGGTTCAATATTTGAAAGCATTTTAGGTCTACAGCACAGCTACAAGGGACGTAAATCCAAATTCTGAGCAAGACATAGATCCTGAAAGCCACCACCACGTATCACAATGCCTATACTCTGGAGGGGGGGTCACAACTGATGCTGCAGACTGAACTAAGTAGAGCAGGGATTCAACTTGTGTTTTCCAGGTCCTAAGTGGGTGCCCTGGCCACACTGTTTAACATTTACCATGCCTCATGCAATGAATGAATGAAACGCATGTTATTCCAGGGAAATATTACAGCCACCGGCTCAATGCAAGTGGCTTTCATGTCCTCCAGCAAGCAGACTCTCCCGTGCCCCTTAGTCCCCAGTTTGAACCCAGACAGACCCAACACACAGGCCACATTTTCTCCTCCCCTCTAGCTGCTGCTAGCAGTGGAAGGACATCTGCACCATGCTCAGGCACCGAGGGATGCTTGAGCATGCCCCATATTCATCTTGACTTAGGAGCTTCTACCTGCTGGGGTCTAGGAAGTCACTGATGATGATGTGAGATGGTTTTCTTAAGTGTTGGTAATCTAGGCAGCTTTTTATAGAGATGGTAAATGGCACATCCCAGATTCAGCAAGGCTGCTCAATTCCACACACCAGCAAAGTATAGCTGTCAAGGAAAAGGTCACTTCCCTAAAACACAGCAAAGCAATGTTTGTTTTCTAGCAGTGCCATCACAATCTGCTGGATGACCGCTGATGAATTTTTTTCCTAAATAAATTCATCCAGAAGCAGGCTGGAGAGAAAAATTCATTCCAAATCATTAGGATTTGGCAGAGCTGTAGGGAACTGGAAGGAGGGTTTTATGATGGGAAGTGTCAAGCTAGCTTAATAGGCACCATTACCAACTCTGCCTGTAATGGTACTGCTTTGAGTGGCTAAATACAAACCTTTCCCCTGCCTGGAGATGGGTGAAACAAAATGCCTGGCCTTATCTATGTTTCTCACATATTTCTAAATTAAATGGCACAATTCTTTAATCCACATTCACTGAAGTCAATGTCTGTGCTGTCAGGAGCATCATAGGCTTCAACCGAAGCACGACCAGCTCCTTAAAGGAATAGAGATTAAAAAGGAAGGGAAGCACCTTAAAAATTAATGTCTGTTCCTTTCACTTTAGGCGCATGCTGATTCTGGATTCTCATTTGAGTTTTATGACGATTCAAAGGATCTGCTTGATGCCCTTAAAAGTGATAAATCCAAAACAAAAGGCTTTACCATTGGAATTGGGCCTGAAAAATCAGCTTTCCAGTTAGAGCTGGGCTTCGTTTTATCAGGTGGCAAAGGATCCCTGAAGAATTTCACACAATACAATGCAAAGGTAAAAAACAACAAAAAAAAAATCAACAATGCATATGCTCCAATCCCGTCATCTGTGCATCGCATGGTCTGCCCGTAACTTACGTCTGTTTATTCTCTCAATCACATTTTTTTAACACATAGTAATTGTACCTTAATTTGTTCATGTAATTGGAAACGCATGATCGTTAGGAATCCAGTTTGTTGTTCTTATTATGTTTTAGCAAACAGGGAGTGGGAATAAAATTGAATTACGAGGTACCACAACACATGTCATCTCACCCCATCCTGTTTCATGGCTACATTAAGCACATAAATAAAAAAATGCTTAAAGTGATGATGAGGGAGGAGGAAATATCAAGATGTTCATCAAAAGAGTTGTCCTCAGGGAATGATCTCCGGTAGCAGATATATCTTGTTCAAATTAATACAAGCTGCCTCATGATGGGGAAATATGCTACTTTTTATGCGAGGTTAAAACACCACGCTGAAAAAAAGAGTACCCGACAATGGGGTGTATTTCTCAGTGAGTTTACATCATGGACTAGCCATGACGACCTCTTTCCAATCTAATAACATGAGTGCTGCTATTTCCCACATTTACCGTGCCCGGACTCCACTTCTCTCGTGGCTGCTGACAGAAAACAATAAAGAAGAATTACTTTGATGGTGTTCTGAGTTGAAATGTCCTTAAAAGCTGTTGGAAATTGGCACCATTATAGTATTTACTGTGCCCTTGTCTAGACTCACACAATGTTTGCAGCTAAATGATGATCAGTTATTGGGGAAATTGTGTAAAGGGCTGTTCTGGTTGCACTGAAGCCTTGTGCAAGGCAATAGCTAATCTAGAAGAGGAGACATGGATCTGGTGGCATATCCAGGAAATCCTCTCCCTGTTAGCACCTTCCTGGCTGGGGTATCCCCCCACTGCCAGGTTGGGCTAGACTTGCCACGAGCCCTTGTCCTGCATCACTGGTCAGGGCTGTGAAAAAAGTGAAAGGGAATAAACACTATGGAAAGGAAACCAGAGAAAAGCAGAAACGGAGGATGAAAAGGAATCATGTGGAACCCAATTCTGACTGTATTCACACAACAGGAAAAAAACCCAGAATATTCAAACCCATGGCTCTGGTTTCTACCTCATACAGCCACACAAGAGACACTCTCTGAAAAAGCACTGATTTAATTGAAACCTGGGCTGGCTTTCATGCCTTTAACACCCACTGACAGTTAAAAGATTCAGGATTTCCTCTGCAAATATAAAGACCAGAAATGACCTTTTTTTAAAAAAAATATTGTTGAATGGCAACTCCTGTTTTCCTTACCTGCAGGAGGTTGGATTCATTAGAGCTGTGACGAAGGTGCAGACGGCCCGTTTCAAGATGAGAAGAGACAACGTTGTTTTGGATGAAGATGTGCTGCTCTCCCTGCGGGAGCTTCCAGACACCTACAACTATGGCATGTACGCCAAATTCATCAACGACTACGGCACCCACTTCATGACGTCCGGCACTATGGGAGGGGTCTTTGAGTACATCCTTGTCATTAACAAGGAGGAAATGAGAAGAAAAGGTTAGAAAACCACTAGCAATTCTCTGTTCACAACACTGCTTTAAATAGGGTATTTCCAAGTTGGAGACCTTGGGGTGCATCCAGTCCAGTGGTGTAATTCATCTGGCTCTGGATGCTTTGCACAACCGTGATCTCCCTGGGCCCTGGGACGACAGGTGCTCATCGGCCCCTCTTTGGCTGGCATGTCTCATGTCATGATAGACGCACACTCGTCACAAGCCCAGAAATGCACAGTGGGGGTGGGGGAGGGATATCCGCATGTTGTTTACAAGATGGATGCACTAGCAGGGGATAAGCTTGAGTGTCACAAAGTGTGCTTCTTGATCTAGTTTCAGAAGAATCTGGGTGAGATTTTGGTAGCTTAGGAAGGAACCTTGGGATCTTTTTCTCCCTTTGTATCACTGTCATTTGCTAGACATCTTTAAACTTCTCCTGTTTCTTATAGTCTTTGTTCCGGCTACTCTCATGAATGCTCAAGGACTGCAAACACATCCAGAGTAAAGAAAGATAGTCCACTCATGTTTTAGCCTCCTGATAGTGAGGGTATCAATTTTCTGTAAATGCCAATAACGCATTGCACTTGGCAATACCTCTGCCACTTCACTCTGGTTAGTGTCATGTCTGAAGACTAACAGACCTCTGTTAGCTCCAGTTCTCAACAAATTAGAGTGTATGAGGCTGGAGAGCCATACCTGTAAATCTCAGTTACGTGAAGTATCCACTGCAGATGCCTAGAGCGCAAGAATAGCCATTACTGGTGATCCAAAGCATAACATTTTTTCCTAATCAAAAGCATAAGATGCAGAACAATAATACAGCACTTTAGCACACCACCCGGGTTGTCAACTTTCGCAAAGGTGTCAACAATGCAATAGATCCCACTTCCCCTAAGGACCACCACTCTGCTCTGCTGAGGGTACTGCTGCCTTGGTAACTCCAGGCTGGACATTCATGCGAAAGAAAATTGGGATCTTGGACCACAGGTGCAAATAGCTGCAGATGGTGAAAATTGCTGTAATTCCATCAATTCCATTAATTTCCAAGTTTCTGCCTCAAATTCTGCCTCGGGTCTGAAATGGTTTGGTACCATTGGCACTAGGATAACGTGCACTCCATATTGAGTGTTAACCATGCCAATTTTTCCAGAAGAAATTACCAATTGAGAGAATTTTCATCAAGTTCCTGAACTATTAATGTTTGGAAACATGATGCCTCTTCAAATCATTTATTCACTTTGAAGAGTGAGTGATATAGAAGTGAACAAGATCTTGGCAAGCAAACCTTCAGGAAGCCGTGTGCCAATTTCAGAGGAAGAATGAATCAAAAGCATGCGGAGGGAGGCTATTATTTTGCTTTATCTTGCGCTGGTTGTGTATAAAAGGGGGAGATGTACTGCTATGAGATGCCTTATCTTAGGAAAGAATGATGTTGAAGTTCAGCAAAAGACAAAGATGTCCCCCAGTAGAAATGTAATTTTCATTCTAATGTAGCATTCTAATTTTCATCTAACCCAAACTACCAGAAAGCCCACATTTACCACGTTAGCAGTGCTCTGAGTCACACGATATAGACCCAGGAGGACTCACCTGCAGTGGCTGATATGCCACTGTCTAAAAGCACTTAAAAAAGAAAAGATTTTTCTAATGGTGATCACAGCCATGCTTGAGGGCTGGGTTTGCAAGAGGATTATCCACCTCCCCTGAAGAATGGTCAGGACCAGGATATAAGCACTCAAGTCTTAAAATCAGAGCTTTGAAAGATGAATTTGAAGCTTTGCAGATGCCTGGAGATGTGCTGCTGAGTCCCCACAGGGCTGAACGGCACGACACCTTCCCTAGATCAACCGCTGCATCCTGAGAGCTCACCTAGTCCAGGAGGCCACATGTTAAATGCTCAGGAGGGGAAAACACACTTTTGTATAGACCAGTGACTAAAGCACGTGCCCAGGAAAAAGATCCCTAGGCTGAGTCCTCCTTAAATGAGAGACAGCTTGGGCAGTTGCTGAGCATCCAGCTAGGCATAGGCACGAGCTGGGTTTTAAGCATCTAGAAAATGTGAATTTCGAAAATGAAGTTCCCTTCAGGGTTTAGATACCCAGGAATAGACCACAACTCACTGGTGCAGAGCTGAGGACTGCAGTTTTGCTGCCAGACCTGTTTCTAGCTTTCAGGCTGCAAGGACTTGTATGGATGTGGTCATGAGTGAAATAAATACGTGTGTCAGAACGAGGTCCCTTGTTGCTCTGCCATCAATATTTTTCATTACTTGTTTTTAAAAGAGATTGTTATGGTTCTATTATTTAGCAGAAAACAGTATAATGTGTTCACACATTACAAGAACATTTATGGGAGAAACATAATGTGCAGAGTAAATTAGAAAGAGTCTTCATATATTCTGATTAATTCAAAATGCAGCAGTAAATCTTATCACTTGAGCACATTTAACTATCGCAAATTATATCATATAAAAAAAACCTATCAGGGCTCTTCCCTCAAGTGCCAATATTTTCTATGACCACCCTTTTGCAATGATAACCACTTTTCATTTATCAAGACCCGATCTTGCTGCAACCAATAGCAAATTGTATTGACAGACCCTTGCTGAACATAATTACTCAACGGGAACCATGGTGAATCAATTAATCAGGGTGTTCCTCAAGTTTAATTTTATGGCACTCCAACACCAAGATAAGCAATCACTCATGTTGCTTTGGGTGAATGAACTTTACCCACTGTGTTTACAACTGTTGAACAGTTTAGTACAAGTAATTGAGTGCTACACATTTAATATTTCTCAGGGGCCCAGTTTTGCAATGGGATGTAATTCCCCCTGAAATAATTAATCAGGGTGTTCCTCAAGTTTAATTTTATGGCACTCCAACACCAAGATAAGCAATCACTCATGTTGCTTTGGGTGAATGAACTTTACCCACTGTGTTTACAACTGTTGAACAGTTTAGTACAAGTAATTGAGTGCTACACATTTAATATTTCTCAGGGGCCCAGTTTTGCAATGGGATGTAATTCCCCCCAAAATCTTCAGCATGCTTCAGATCCCACCAGTTTGAACCCAGGACACGTAAGCCCCTTTCTTGGGATGCCAAGCACTTCTGCCGGTTGGGACCCAGCAAGCCAAGGAAGCAGAGCCTTCTGCGGCTCCAGTGAGCCTCTCCTGCAGGGTGTGCAGAAGGGAGCAAGCCCAGCACTACGGGCACTTTCCCAGTATTTTAAACGCGAGCAAGACAAGAGACTGCTCCCCAGTGTTGGGGTGAGGCCGTTCAGCAGACAACACTCTGGGTTGGGGCTCGGCCAGAGGTTCGATCTTTAGACCGTTAAGCTACGATGCACAAATCCCTCTGACCTCCGTGCCTCCCTTTCCATACCGTGGTATTGATCGCCAGGCTGCTTTGTAAAACACTTTAAGGTCCTCTGACAAAAAGAGCAATATAAAAGTTACCTATTACTTACAATACCCTTATTTATTGAAATCAATGGATTTTTTAACTACTACAGAAGACAGCCTTATATTTGCAGTACACTGAAGTGTGTACATAAAACCACGCTATATGAAATATGCACATTGCTTACCTTGATGAAACCACCTCGTTAGTTCACTTCTCCCATCTGCAGCCACTTCATGGGTCTCCCGTTACATATTTTTGTGATGTATGTGGTGGTGCTGGCGGCAGCACCCCGGCAGCAGGCAGCAAGGCTTTGGCAGCTCTCGGCAGACAGACCTTTTGCAAGTTGTTACTTAAGGATGCTACTTAAGCCACTAATATGTAGGTCAGATCCTGAGTTTAGGAAAATTAGTGAGGATCAATTGATTTCAGCTGCTGTTGCCAGCTTTACTCTAGTTATTATTTAGCCTGTTAAAACAAAATTTTAAAAGTTTCCTTTTTAAATAAATAGGCCAAACAACAAAATATATGCCTGAAACCCTGTGTTACGGTTTTTTACTATCTTCTAATACTTTGTAAGGGAACAATTTTACAGTAAGGACATTTTCATTTTCACTTATTATGTGGTAAGCCCAACATATCCTAGTAAAATGTTGACTTTGCCACTGCAAGACTAAAGTCTGTCCTCTTCCCAGAATAGCAGACTTTGAAAAACAAACCATGCAAATAACGGAATATTTTCTTCATTTATAGGGGGGGAAAAAAAAAGTAGAAAAATGAACATCCTTCCACTCATTCTGAGTCACTGATTTTACTGGTTTCCTTTCTGTTTTGCAGACATCAGCGCTGAAGAGATAAGTGCCTGTGTTGGCTGGTCAATTGGCCTTACAGTCATCGAGAGCAAACTGCATTTGAACGCATCTGTGACATCCTCTGACTGTGCAAAGAAAGGATTTCTGAAAACTGGTATGACAGCAGGGCAGATGTCCACTAAGGCATCTTGGGTCACTTCTTTTGGTCACTTGGGCATGGAGATTCAAGTAGGGTCACACGAGGATACGAAGAAGGGAGTTCTGGTGCCATCCCCAGCCATGGGTCAGGCTCAGTTATGGGACCTATGTAACATTGGGTCCAAGTCTCCAGGGGTCAGGCCCAGTTATGGGACCTATGTAACTTTGGGTCCAAGTCTCCAGGGGTCAGGCCCAGTTATGGGACCTATGTAACTTTGGGTCCAAGTCTCCAGGGGTCAGGCCCAGTTATGGGACCTATGTAACTTTGGGTCCAAGTCTCCAGAAGTATTGATTGCACTTGAAAAAGCAGGAATTCAGATAGTAATACTTGGATTAGAAATATGTGTAAATAGGGGCAGTAGGGTCACTGGAAGGCTGCAGACCCTATAGCCATGACAGACTAGGTGTGGATGACAGGGGCAACATGGCATCTACTGAAGAAGTCAAAACTGACTATAAAATGTACTCGAAGAGGCTAGGAAGCCCCAGATCTGTAAATCACTAAACCAGCTATAGACTGATCTACTGCCCACGTGTTAACAAGGAACAAAGGCCAGAGACATGCAGGCTCTTCAGGTTTTAGCAGATTAGAGCATTTGTGATGCCCAACTCCTCAGTGAGCACCTTGTGGTAACGTGGCGGGGCTCGCTCTGCAAGCACGGGGTGTCAAGCTCCCATCGATTTCAGGAGGCAACATCGCTGCCTCTCACTGATTGCCCCTTGCTTGATTGATCGCACCTCCATTAAGCAGTTTCTAGCGTACATGTGGAAATGGTAACTAAATAATATGGGTGTAATTCAACTTTTCAGATACCGAGAGCAACAGTGCAGTTGTAGAAGATATTATTCCCCGGATTAGAGGTGGAGATGCCAGTTACAGCGGAGGGCTCTTAAACAGCTGGGATGGCAATATGTATCGTCACTGGGGAAGGTCATTAAAATATAATCCTGCTGTTATTGATTTTGAGGTAAGGCTTTTCTGCAGTTGAAGAAACTCTGCCGCTATAAGGAATGAAAGTGTAGTCGAGCAGATCATTTCGTATTTTTATTGTGATCCCATCACAGAACAAGATTAAATGTAATGGGCCGCTGATCTGGTAACCTCTTATTCATTTCACAATGGGGAGTACATCTCCCACCGACCACATCCACAGGGAGACAGACAAGGAGCTTAATGCTGGATTAGTGCCGAGTTAAGTTTTTGATGTGTCCCCAAACAGCTTCCCGATGAATGGCTCTCCACAGTTACATTCATCCCTATTATTCTCCCCGACGCTGTCCGCCCTCCTGTATAAGCAGGGGACTTGCAGGGGGCTGGCGATGGAGTCTTGCCCTCCCCCCAGCAAAGGCTCTGCATAGACCCTCTGCTTTCACCTGCCTCAGAGACTCAGCGGCTGTGCCAAACCTCTGCAGACCACGGTGGGTGTAGCTGTGAGTGCTTCCAGGAGATTTTAGAGCAGGAGGCTCCTGGAGGCTTTGTCAGGTGGGTCCTGCCTCTCTCTATGCCCCACAAAGAGGGTCTGTAGCCATAAAAATCAGCCAAGTTCTCCTCTTCCCTTTGTTTTATTGGATGCTTAATGGAAAGATCACTGAAGCATCCTACAGGGCCGCAGAGATGGGGAGGAGATGGGCACAAGCGGAGGGGATGGAAAGGGAGACAGTACCACATCTACCCTGAGATGCTACAATCACTGGTCTGGCTCCAGGAGTACAGCTGCAGGGTGTCGGGGAAGGACCTCGGTCACGGCAAGGCTACGCTGCCACTTCCATCCCTCCTGTCTTCTTAAAAAGCACACCTGTCACCTGTCTCTGGCTCTGACCAAGGGTGGGAGAAGGGAAGGTGGAATCAGGAACCATTTGCATTATTGGCAGGGTAAGAGGGAACCTGCAAAGCCCCCTGGGCAGCACCCTGGCAGCAGAAAGATCTGATAAAACAGAAGCACTTTCAGTTCCAGCTGAACGCATGCTGCAGGTTATTCACCTTTCTGCACGAGTTCCCATCAATTCTGGGCAAAATTTATTGCAGTTTTCCAGTAAACCATGCGCTGACCTCTCTGTTGGCTGCCCCGGAGCTCAGCAGTCGCTGTGCAACCGGAGCTGCCGATAAGTGCTCATGTCCACTTCTTCAGCTCTTATCTGCAGCTCCCTCTCATTTGTTAAACAGGCTTGTGCAAATTTGTCTAAGAGCTCTTCCCAAAGCCCAGCTGATCCTCCCTGTGAATCGTTCTCGCTGCACCCTGTTCAATGAGACCATGTTGAGCTCATCTCTGGGACCAGTTTCCATTGATTCCCAGCCAGGACATGCAGCGTTCGCACAGATGCACAGGTGGACAAATATAAATATGTGTCCTTAGACCAGCCTTGGGCTTTTAGTTTTAATATTCAGTTGAATTTTTACTACTGCTGAGAACAGAAGGGCTGAGATTTTTCAGGGAACCGTTTTCTAAACATAGTTCAATACCTAAATCACCCCAATGAGCCACTCGGAGCATTTCAAGAGGTTGAATGCCACCACCAGCACACGAGCCTGCAGCTCTTCAGCTCATCCAACCATTTTTACAAAACGGATTTAATGGAGAAGGCGAGTTATAACTATAGTTGCCAACACTTGGCTATTTTTGCTGAATGGTATATAGGAACTGGATTTTGCTACTGGCAATGTTACGAGCATGTTATATTCTTAAATCTGTAGATGGCACAATATTAATTTGCTGCATCAAAGGGCAAAACGCAGGTAGGTAGAATCCTCCATGCTCAGCATTTACTGGATGGTTTACAATCTGGTCACCATCAGCAGCAGGGTGGCATTAAATTTTGATGACACCCACTGTCCAAAGCTCTTAGCAAAACATTTTGGTTCAAAAAGGCAAAAAGCATGCAAGAATCTCTGAGATTGTGACAGTACTAAGAAATCAGCTAAAAAGTGGGCTTAGTGGTGTGTTTTAATTTGTCATTTGAATCCAGACTGACACTCCAATGCATGTCCGGGAAAGCCAATCCAAGAGAAACCTCTAAGATGAGGAGGGTTTTGGAACGGTGGTTTCTCACTAGAGCCCATCAGTCCTGATAACACATTTGCATGATGTACATGGAGCTGTCAAGGAAGACAAATGAGTATTTTCTGAGTCCTGAGTTTATCCAGCAATGTCACAGCTCTCTGACTGCGGCATGGTAGCATCTCAGTGGATGCTCAGCTGAAATTGTCTGCGTGTTATTCATCTCCATCCTATGCAGCTGCAGCCCATCCATGAAATTCTCCGCAGAAGCAACCTTGGCAACATGGAAACCAAACGGCAAAACCTGAAACGGGCTTTGGACGATTTCTTGTTGGAGTTCAGCGCCTGCCGCTGCAGACCGTGCCACAACAACGGTGAACCCATTCTGGTGGGAGACACGTGCTTCTGCCAGTGTCGACCAGGTTATGGAGGACCTGCCTGTGAGCAGACCGAGCGCCAAGGTAAGACCCCAGCGTGCACCCATAGCAGGGGAGGGCAAACAGCAGCAAAGGGACAAGGTTTTCCCCTCCTCGTGGTTAACCAACAGTTCTTTGCACCCCTGCATCAGTCAAACCTTTGCTTCTGCATTGCTTTTGTTGATCATCTGTCCTAAGCAGCCCCGACAGAAACTTCAATTAACAGCTCAGGTGATTATTATAAATTAATTAGTAGAAACGAGGATGTGTTTCATAGCTGGACACTTACTGCTGTTGCAAAAAGCTGGGCTCGTTTCTGCAAATGAGACCATCATCATGTCCTCACTGACTGGCAGGTCACACCCTCCGGATGGGGAAGCTCCGGAGCGCTTGTGACATCCTGCTAAGGATGCTTGCTACAAGGGGGAGAGCACAAACCTTGACAGGCAGGGAGGGAAGGGAGTCTGAAAGGGTCAGGCTAAGCCACTGGAAAGTGGTGCTTAACCCATGTGCCACCAAAAATGCTGTTTTAGTAAAAAATTGCCACACTGCCAGATTGCCCTCCTCCCCAGGCCCTCCCCAGGAAACATTTTAACTGGAGGGAAGTATCTGTCTGGACGAAGAAAAGTGTGGTTTTCCAAAGTGACAGGCTTTTATTAAGTTTTCCTTATTGCTTTATATATTATTCTAAAAAATGAAATGGGTGGCAAAAAAAGCCAACCTTGGAACACGCTCTTTTATTTCAAAAATATCACAGCTCTTTCTGGATATTTTTATCCTGATTTGTGATGGAAAACAACAACAACAAAAAAACCAAACACCCAACCAAATATCAGCACTTGAAGCTGGCAGAAAAACCCATCTTCAGAGCAGTTCCACCAGGCAAAGCTCCAGGCTTTCAACCATGTGCTCATATCTAGGATCTCACCATTGGAAAAGCAAAGCTGTGATGAGATAAGGAGTAAGGGCAGAGCTGGGTACATGGTGGCAGAAGTCAAAAACATTGCTTAAGTGACTCAAAAGTGGGTTTCTTCAAAAAATCTCATGTTCTTTGAGTTGTCTTCCAATTCAAGGAATCTTCCTTAGATGAGGAACACAGAAAGCTAAGGACCTGGTCCCAGTGCAACCCACCAAATTGGCCAGCCCCTGCACCCCCTGATTTTAACAACAGTGGGGACAGACACACTTCCAGCTCATGGGCAATTTCCCGTTTCAAAACTCATTTAAGACCAAACCTAGTTTTCTTAAAGAATGATACTTCAGCAGACGGGAAACCCAGCTTTTTGGCCAGCACTAAGAGCACACACATCTATTTGTGCTGTCTGGATTAATAAAGTGCCCAAGCTAGGCATGAGGGCCAGTTGAGTAAATAAAAAACGACAGTAAATGACAGGCATCAAGCTTTCCCATCATTCAGGACTGCTGCCATAATCCATAGTATCGAACGCTCCTGACAACTCAGTCTGTACTGTAATGAAAAAGCCTTGAAATGACCCATCTCCAAAGGGACAAGCAGACTTTTCAAAACACCTCCCCACCATTAGGAGACCTTTGTGCCTCTGCCTTGGTCAGATGTGAGGAAGTCAGTGAGATCTGTCAGCTGCCCTTTGGGAAAGGAAAGCCAAGCCACAGCTTTTCAAACGAGCAGGGAAGAAAAAGAAACAGCTATCGGTGTCTGAAGAAGGTGACATTGCTTCATCTCCTCTGGCTTCAAAGCACCTTCATCTCAAGAGCTGTCCATGCGCTGGGCACGGCTGGAACTGGTGGTGGCATCGTCCTCCCCTTCTCCCACCCCAAGGATGTCCCTGCAGTCAGGCCACGTGTCGCACTTCACACCTGAATACTCTTTTTCTTCCCCCCCCTTTTTTTTTTTTAACGTGTTTACAGGTGGTGGGACGAAGGGGCGCTGGAGCTGCTGGTCAGAGTGGGGTCCCTGCCAGTCGGGCACAGCACGGCGCAGCCGGCAGTGCAACAACCCGGCCCCGCAGCGCGGTGGGGAGCCCTGTACCGGGGGGAACCTGCAGAGCAGACCCTGCTGAAAACCCACG
>NW_010243355.1:160411-164643 GCF_000690775.1 Eurypyga helias | reverse complement strand
AGAGCGGTTTGGAGTCTGTGCCAGACTACAAATACACTGGGCATAATCCTGCAATAGAATTACCCCGGGAAAAAGCAATTATCAGTACTACATATCTGTACATATGGAGACATGCTGGATTCACTGCATAAAGCCAGAGCAACTGCTCCGGTGACTAAAGGCATGCCTGGCTGCCTTTTGCACCACGGGATGGGATGGGATGGGATCCCCACCAGTTCACAGTGGCACGGTGGCAATACAGGAGACGGTGGAGAATCCACGTGTGGCTTTGCTGCGGGGTGACCGTGGGGCTGTAACATGTCATGAAATAAATGTACTAAAAGTGTTTATATAAGTAAGCCTGACTCGCAGAAATTTTTGTATTTGCCTTTGGAAAACACATTAAAAGCTCGCAATCTTTGCATTTTTACGCAGTTGGTATTGACATATGTACCATGAAACTTTTATAAGTTGGCACTGTCAGATTTTTAAGTCCAGCATATTGGACAGGGCTGCATTTGCAGCGCAGCCATATGCTGCTCTGCATGGGAGGAAGCTTAAGCCTAGAGATGCCGAAGCATCACTGCAAAACGTCAACCCAAACTGACGAAGAATCTTAACTAAATAAATAAAATAATAAATAAAGAGGCTTGAACGCAACCACGTGTCAGAGGATGTCCACACACAAGCAAAGGCTACTCCTCTTTAAGATCAGTGATGAATTGACTATTAGCACGCAGGCGTTTTATCTCGCAGGCGTTTTATCTCGCAGGCACCCAGAGCTGGAGAAAATGCTAACGGGCTGCTTGATTTAAGGAGCTTTTTTGAATGTAAGACGTAAATCTCAGCACAAGAATACACACAGTATTGAACTGCATCCAGAAACCTCGAGGAGAGCTCACGGCTCCCTCTTCTTAATGAACTGCCACAAAAACCTGGGGTGGACGGAAGGCAAATAGCACTTCATTTTACTGGGCTTTTCATTACGAGGAAAGAAGGGGGAAAAAGCCCGGAGAAGGAATCAGGCATTATGAAAAGCAACAACAGCAACAAAACCTCAAAGCACAAAGGAGCACTTCTATATACATTTGAATGGAAAGAGGGAGTAGAAAGGAATCATGGTTTAGTGAAAGAAATTGCTCAGCTATAGCTCTGGTTCTTGGAAATGCTTGTTTCCCAACAGCGTGTCAGTAGTGATTTAGAGTCTGACACTTAGCTGATGTAAATCAGTGTCGCTCCTTCCCTGCTGCTGATTTATGCTACCTGAAGATCTGGCCCCATATTTTCTTTTGTGTGCATGTTTGCCAAAGGACAATTTTTTTCCACACTTCTCTTTAGCTTGAACATGAAACTATAGGCTGATTTTGTATAAGAAAACAGCAAACCGTGCTGTCTTGAACACTGAGACATAATTCTTCTGTGGAACATCCCTATGGTGAGTGCTAAAGCTGCGGCCTTTCTGTCAACCTTGTTTTTCCAGGTAAAGGTGATATTCACCCAGAGATTAATTTGTTCCCAAAGGCTAGAATCTGCTCTCTTCTATGTTGGGAAAATGCAGCAGCATGAAGCACCCATATTTTGCTATGATTTAGACATCCCAGAGGACCGTGCAATGTAGGATCAAAACAAATTTTCCCCTCAATGGTTTTATCAATAAACTCCAACCCTTTGGCATTGGGCTGGCAGGTTATGTAGGCACATGAGCTCTTACACCAAGGACCAGTTTGGCTCACAGGCGATTCTTACCTTTACACATATTGTTTAGCACCAGGAAAATGTCTGAAAAGTAAACGAGAGTAAAGTCACCTTAGTAAGAAAGCCAAGTATGCTTTTTTAGTGACCAGAGGGAAGAAATTAATGAACAGAAAGACTGGATGGCTTGGAGGCTGGGGAGGCATGAAGACTGCAGGAAGGCAAAATGCATCCTCAGCTTTTAGAGCCATTTCTAGAAGGATAGATCACAGGTTGGAGAACCACACACAAAACAATAAATCCAAGTGATTAAAGAAACCACATGTGAAATTCCACCATGAAGCACATACAAACAAGAGCAAAAAGCTGGGATTTGCCTGCAGTTGCTCATTCTCCACTTGGAACACCGCGGTGTTGGAGCAAAGAGATGAAAGGGAGGACACGTGTGGCGCAGAGTTCATCATTCCCCTTGCGACCCAGGGCAATGAAATACAAACCCAAGGGTTTCCTTCAAATGCCGAAGGCAGTTTGGTAGCTGTCCCTCTCCTCCCGCTCCAGTCCCCTGCTGCATCCAGGGCTCAGACATCCACATCGGGAGCAGCGAAGCTGAAGTCAAAAGAAAGGAAGAAGCTGCCTGTAAGGTCTGGAAAAAAACAGATTATGAGCAATTACACATTTACAATGTCAGTCAAAGAAGCTAATATATCTCACGCTGAAGTGGCCAGCGTGAGAGTTGTGCTAGATGAGATAAGGGGCAAAAATGTACATTTCTTACTTAAACTAGAAGCTTAGAGGGTACAATAAAACTCTGCAGTTCCACCCTGGTTTTAATGAATGAATTTTCCCCTCTTGCACACTGACATACATTTGATATAGTTATTTATCCTATATATTTCTTGCGGCATATTTCCCAGGAGATGTTGTTTATCTCGCTCATAAGTACATGATGGATGTATGGTGCTTTGGATAAATGGTATCACAATCAGATATTTTTATGGATATAGGCAAACTGGGTTATTAACAAAGGAAGGGCAGAGAAGAACCAGTACGCAAAAGAAAATAGCAAATGATTGATGACAATACACCTGAGGTTGCAAGGTGCAGACTCCAGATAACCAGCTAACAGAACAGTAGATAAGGGCAGTGCTTGAGACAGAGCTGTTTTCTACCTCGGGGTCAATGTCACGCCGACTACCCAAACGCCTGCATCCCTCTCAGCCTGTAATTTTAGAGCAGGCAAAAATTCCCCAGCAGGAGCAGCTCAAAAATGATTGCCTTCCTTTTTATACAGTGTAATTCAGAGGCAGAGGAAGATACAAAATGTTCAATCTTATCCCAAAAACCCTGAAACAAAAGAAATGACAGATTCTGGAGAGTTAGGGGAGGGACTGGTATTTGTTGTGCTGCTCTACCATGCCCAGCACAGCGGGACTCTTGGTACTGCATTTAAAATAAGTAAAAAATGCATGTTCATAATAGTAATAATTACTGTGTTCATTTCTAATTTTGTTGATTTACAGAAGCAGGTTTTTTTTAAAATAGGATATAAAAGGAAGCCCAATCTGCAGGCATAATTTGACCTGAAATCTGGCAGTTGTCTTGGGTGCTCACTGGGCTCTTTAGCCATCTAGGTAGAAGAACTAGGAGCTGGAATTCTGGGGACTGTTGACACCTCTGCATGGACTTGCTGGGTTGCTTTCAACAAAATCCTTCTGTCCGGGAGAGAACCTGGGGAGGAACAACTACATCCATCTGATAGCGGGAGAAAGCAGAGCATGATAAAGTAATTTAGCAATACTAAGGCTACCACAGGGTTTGCAGGTCCCCAGCCACATCCGAAACCACGTTCCAGCCTCACAGGTAAAGTGTCTACATGATATGAAGAGACAGGGAGCAAGGGGATCCAGGCTGGAAAGCAGTCTGATTTACCCATTCCTGATGGACATGTTAAGGGGCTGCAAGAGGCAAGTTGGTTTTGTCTTGATAAAGCTGGACATGACAATTACAACTTACCTAAATCCTTGCAGAAGCTTCCTAAGCCACGTTGACCAGACCCAGCACACAGCAGCAATGTCTTCAAGGGGGGGAGGTGGAGAAAATACAGCTTCTCCATGTTTACCGGGTTTCTTTTTTTTTTTTTTCTTTCACAAGCAAACTGCTTGTGTAGTAAAGTCCATTGAGATGAGTGCCTTAACCAGAGAAATGGGCTAGAGCCCCACATCCAGTGCTGGACATGCACGCAACCTACCTGCAGCCTTCCCAAGTTTTCATATATGGGTTATTAATCTAAATTTACACAGCAAGTGGAAGTTAGAAACACCAGTAAAAGACAGTACCAAAATTTAATGCATACCAAAATGAAACAATGAAAGCTTCAGCACAGTATTTTTTATTACCCTCCAGGTCATAATAAATCATTAGTTACTTGAATCAAAGCACAAAATCACAAGGACAAGATAAAGTTATGTTCTTTATGGGAGGCTTCTAAGCCTATAGGCTCAACATTCAACAACTACTGAAATCATACTTCAGTTAGAGTATCCTGCTGATCTTGAAAATTG
>NW_010243355.1:128787-160380 GCF_000690775.1 Eurypyga helias | reverse complement strand
GATGCGCACGTATCTCCTCTCTTCCTTTAAAACCTGCCCCCAGATATCCAAACCCAGGCACTGCCACTTCAAAAACTCCAGGCTTTTCTGATCTGGGTACAAGAGTCCCAATCAGGTTGCTACATTTGGCTCTGCTTACCACAGCAGTGGGTAGATGCACCGTGGCTATGTATCAGAGTGCTTACTCCAGCTTGATGAGCAGGAAAGGTGGTCAAATTTACAAAAGCCACTTGAGTCAACTGAGAAAAATCCTTCATCAGATTCCATCGATGCTCCTCAAGAAGGGCACGCAACCGCACTGCAGCACGTGTCCTCACAGGCACCCATGAACCATGATCAGAGCGTGTCCCTTTAAAAAGCTCTGAAGAATATCATACTTTGCATAAGCAGTGACCTCTTTGACCATCACCCGAAATAAACCTCTTGGCAAATTTCTATCACACAAAAAATATCACAGTTATACAGTGGATAACGGAAATGTTTTGGGTTGGCAGCTCAATTATGAAGCCCATAATGAGCACAGAGCATTCTTCTTTTACATATGCAATGTGCTCTTCCTTTCTTAAAGCTGTCACAGAAACCTTGTCGATAAGTGTGGAGGCGGCATGAGGGCTACAACTAAATGCATGTTCCATTGTTCAGATGTCAGAGAGCCTGAGCTGTTCTTACAAGAATGACATTTAGAAAACGTCTGTCTGAAAGGAGAGAAACTGGTGATACCAACCCATCATCACCAGCACTGATAAAAACCCTCGGAAGAGTGTTTGACCTTGCAGATGTTTGAAGACTCACAACACTTAACGAACACACAACTTTGCATTGGTGGAATCGTGTTCCGGGAGCAAAGCTATTGCTGGTTGTTTTACGGTATGTCCCACCAAAGTGTCTTTTCAAAAATCATGAAGCACCAACCAAACTGTAGGAAGCAAGTCCCTGGAACGACCCAGGCTCAGCTCAGTCATGAAACGTGCACAATATTACAGAATAATCTTTTGTTTGACCTGGACTGTGATGCACAGCCCCAGGGACAGTAACGAAAGGCAAACCATTCACTTTGTTTGGCTCTTTTCATAGCAAACTCTCTCACTCTCAGATGTCCTCACCTGAGTGGGCTAGCAATGCAGCTGCTGAAATACAGGCTTTCAGGGCATCAAATTGACCCACCAGAGCCTGTTTTGGGGCAGAGGCAACTACTAAGAGTAGAAGACCTCAGGGGATGTGCAAAGATGTTTGTTCCAATATGTTCCATTTACTCTGCTCATGACAGAAAAGCTGGCTGCTCATCCCGCTGCACCGGAGGGTCCTGGCATCCTGGAGTGACAGTCCCTAGTCAGGGTGCAGGAGGTTCAGCCTCTCCTGCAAGTGTAGCAGATCTCCTGCTTTCCAATATCCCCAGTCAGCAGAAGGAGCAGCAGCTGCTTTCCAATTCCCCATCCCAGTAGCATCCCTCTGTCCTTCCCTCCTGCTCCCAAGGAAGCAGAGCACAAGTGTTTCTAGGCGTACTGGGGTGTATCCGATAATCCCAGTGTATCTGTTCCACTTCAGAAACACACAGGAGGAAGCTCATCGCTGCAGCAGGAGTACAACTGCTATACAGTCTAACAACGCTTTGGTGTCACCAGACTGTTCTTCCCAATTGTTTTTCACTCCTTCAAGACAATTTAAGTTAAATACAATAAATTGGGAAACTGGGGTGGTAAGGCACAGTGGCTTTAAATGTCGCATTAGGTACTGTTGTGCTCATTGAGATTTAGACTTTAATATGCTGTATTTTGCTCCACATGACACAGCTGTCTTCACAGAAGCTGCATATTAGCGCACATTCTGGTGCACGTAAGCTCAGTCTTTTCTTATCTCAAAGGAACTTTCAAAAACAGGACAGTAAATCATAAAATCATGCAGCTACCCAATAAGGCAGGAGACAAAGTTTGTCCCAGTGAGCCCATTAAAGGAAAGTTAAAATACTAAGAAGAGTAAGCACATTCAATCCCATGGGAGAAAGCACGTCTGAAGGTGTGGTTCCTCACACACCCAGCTCCCAGTGTTTTCTGAACTGTTTCCAACTTCAACACACTCGGACGAGACCCGTACGCAGAGTGAGGCCACCTTAGTAAGCCAGCCAGGTGACATCTTCCCACTCAGTCTGCAAACAGCAGTTCTGTGTAAGTTCCCAACGATTCCCTCTAGCAAGTAACCGTCTCGGCATCTGGCCCAGAACATGACAAACCACCGTTCTGCGGGACAGGGCTGCTGCACTGTCGTCTCCTTGTACGCTGACCTCCTGAACATGGAGACCAGCTGGTCCAGCAAGCCCAGTTTCCATTAATGGCAGCATCTGGAAAAAAATAAACCCAAAGCCAGAAAGGACTGTCAGAATAAAGCAGCTCTTTCCATGAGAAGAGCTGTCAGCTTCCATGAATCATATTTAAACACAAACAGCTCTGCCCCTGTCCACACCACTAATAATATTCTTGAGTCATTAACAGTGAGTGATTGCTTTAAAGATGTTAATTCTCGGCTCAGCATTTCTGGTGTTTGAACAAACTACACTTTATACAGTAAGGACAAGGAGAAAAAAATGGATTAGTTTTATATTTGCTTGTCGGGTGTTTCTTTCTCTGACCTAGACCAACTGGACTCGTGTCAGCCACATTTTGAGGTGCTAGGGGAAAGGTTAGCATGCTCTTCTTCAATGAACAACTTGAATATTCAGCTTTCTATTCATTGCTTTTCCTATTACACTGTTTCTTCTGGATCCTGAGCATGTGAGTGACATAAATTCAAAATCCTGAGAATCACAGAGCCGAACATGCAGGCAATACATAAAAGGAGTAAAGGGGAGTGAGAAAGGAAGTTACATGTTGACAAGTGGATGGATGTGAGTCTTTGGGAGGGTCGGATGCGATTACGCGTGTGGTAAGCAGACTGGAACAAGGTGTAAGTGACTCCACAGATTAAGGCTCCATAGACTTCCCGAGAAACACCTACAAAATTGACCCTCTGCTTTGTGAAATCTTGGCTTAAAATGTATTTCTGGCTGGCTTAGTTAGGACACAGTGGTGCAGAATGAGAACTGGATAAAAGGCTGTAAACAAAGTGCAGTGATAAATGCAGTGCATCAAATAGTGGGATGGTGCCAGAGCTCTGGGTGCCTGAGATCTGGTATTATTTAGCTTCTAAATTAATGAACTGGAAGAAGTAAACAAAACAATTAAATTCACAGATCATCCTGAACTAGAAGGAGTTAGGAACATCCGTCAGGAGACAGCAGCGATATAAAGTGACCAAAAAGCATTAGTAAATGCTTCCAAACAACATAAGAAGATTTTAAGATTAAAATGAATGGCAGCATATCTGGGGGGAAAACAGTTTGCAACACACTGGCTGTACTGAAGGGACAAACTTAGGAAACAGAGCTGTTGGAGGAGACCTGAGGCTTGTCGTGGATTGTAAATTAGGTACATGTTTGTATTTTGGTATAAGTGCAAGGCACGTTTTGCAGCTTTAAACTGTGAAAGTAAAGCCACCTCCTCGTGAGCGCCAAGACATTTAGAAGAGGGCAGGTGAAGTGTGTCTGTCCCCTTTGCAGGATGCTAACCCCTTGTGCATTGGGCTGGGCGGAATGGGGACGGCCAGCGCTGGGCATTATTCCCCATCCATCAGCCGCCATCCCCAGACACTCCTAAATATAGCTGGGACTGTCTCCTCAGACCGGGGGTCCCTCTTACCTTTCCTCTCACTGATCTCGCAGGCCGTGCCGCTGTAGCCAAGGGGACATAAGCATTCACACTCGGTTCCTGAAAGTCAGCAGAGAGGGTGGGATCAGAGACTTCAAGTCACATTTCCCCGCAGACACCCATTTCTTTTCAGTGCTTCATCTTCTGAGAGGAAGGGACAGCTGGTGAAATGATACCAGCATTTTTCTCCGATGGTGAAAGTATAAAATTGCAATAAAGCAGGGGAGCTGTGACTACCCCACCGCCCCTCTTGACTCCCCAGCCATTTGTTCCTGCCACGGCACTGCAGCAGTAAGTCAGCAAGCCAGGGTACCACGCAGCCCCCTGCTCCTCTCCAAAAGAGATCTCTCGGTGGAGCTGAGAGGGAGCGAACTGCAGCATCAGGAATGAGCGCCTGGGACTGCAGCATCCCTGCTTGGCTTTGTGGCAGAGGAAACGTCCAGGTATCCCCATGCCGGCTGCTCAGGACTGTGGTGTGCATCCCATGGCAGAAGAGCTCCCACGAAGGAAAACAGCAGGCATTTAAAACCCCTTGATCCTGAATGAAACGCTAACCTGACTCAGCTCGTAAAAAGTTATTCAAACAAGGGTAATCATGAGACGAAACCTTTAAGTGCCGCAATCAACTAGCTGGTACCTGAAGCCATCGTTTCTGCATTAGATACATTTAGATGATAACGATTCTCATCAGGACTTTTGCAGATGCAGACTGGAATTAGGCACTTGACAAAATGGTCCCTTTGTTAGAAGCGCTCATCACATCATATATCTCTGTTTAGGCAGTGCGGTTTTCATTCAATTTGATTATTTTTCCCCTTCATTTTAAATCACAGCCTGCTTACAAAGGAGGACAGCTTCTATTAGAAATGGGGGGAGGTGACGTGATAACTGTGCTTGGCACTTATATGGCGCTTTTCATCTTCAAAACTCTCACAAACACTAATTAATGCGGAGACAGAAGTCACTTCTCCAGGAGGATGGAAGCAATCTTAGAAGCAAAAGAGGAGACGTAAAGATGTCAAGGTTTTTTTTAAGGCATAATTGAGATGGAACAAATTCTTCCACAAAACTGATACAGATAGTCACTCCCATTAACAAGGTTCAACCCTTGACTTTGCTGTCTTTACCTACCCGTGGCACTCTACAAATAGAACAACTTAAAAAAATATGTAATTACCTGAAAGAGAAATGACAGGAGAAACTAAGGAGCAGATTACTCGCCAAACTTCCTCGCTCCTCACAAATCCCCACCTCATTTCTCTTAGAGGGTAGAGAAGAGGTACAAAATCCTCTTACCTTTCAGAAAGGGGATGCCATTGCCGTGGCACGGAGCACAGCGACAGGAGCTGGTCTCCAGCTGAAACTCCTCAAGAGCCCGGCGCAGATTTTCTTTTATTGCCATTGCATTAGCGAAGTCGGTTGGAGTCACCAGCTGATACAGTGGCTCTGCCTAAAGGGAGGGAAGAAAATGCGGTTGTTTCCAGGTTCAAGATGGTGTGAGCATCGCAGGGCTCAGGGGTGGCACAGCTGGAGAGGGAAATGAAGGCCTTGGTGGTACAGGATCCAGGTTTCCCATTAGTATTTCCTTAAACCTCATGAACAACAAGGCAACGACATCAGGAATACTTACAGGGATCCTCCCCTTGGTTGCCAACACCAAAGCAGTTGCAAATGCATAACGAGGTACAACAGCCATAGCAGTTACAAACGCGTAACAAAATACAACGGCCGTACTCCTGGTTGGCAAAGTTTCATGGAAGTTTCGTTAAATCCTTTCTCAGCCATTTTCCTGATATTGAGATTTTTAGATCAGATTTGCCCAAACGTATGTTTCCTGAGTGCTCTCTTACTCTGATTAGAAAAAGGTCCCCCAAAACCCACCCACAAAAAATCTCCTTTATTCCTCGTACAGCCAAACAGCACAGCCACAGGCATTCAATTTTCACTTTCACCTAACTACTTCTGCATTTCAAGGCTGATTTCCCTAGTTATGAAGCCAAGATAAGGGTTTCCACTGCTTTACAAGGGAAAGGATTGTCCTCTTCATCCACAAACACCACAGATGGGGTCAGTAGGAGGTGATAAGGGGATGCACAGCATGGTAAACGTGCAGTAGGACCAGAAGATTCTGGCCTGCTTATTTTTTTTTTCTTCCCCTGAGAACAAGGGAAAGTTAAAATGTAGTCTTAATGTTGCCAGTTACCCACTAATGCCAGTGGGATGATACTGGCACATGTCACCCCAAATTCCCATCCTTGCTACAGAGATGCCCGTACAAGCAACAGCAATACAGTAAGCAGGAAAGATCACCCTACTGCTATCACAGGCTCAAGCTATAGAAGAATATTTCAATTAAAAAAATGCTCATTTCCTGCTGCTGTACATTCACTATTCATCAATTATCTGTGATCCATACTCTGCTTTTTGAATTCAGATCATACAAATGAGGAAATACACTAAGAGTGACCTGCCAAGTCCCTTCAGCAGATGATTTATGAACTGATTTGCTTTAGTTTTCCCTAACTAAGCATTCTTGGGCTGACATTTAGTCACACTCTGCTGGTACTTTTGATCTTCAGGCCCCGCAGGGATATCAATATGGAAATAAAGTATTATAGATACCACATCCAAATTACATCCGTCTGGGGTTTTTCACTGGGCAGCCCAGTCACTGATGCCAGGCAAGAGAAGGAATGTCGCCATTTCTTGTGGGAGAATTTTCTGTACGTGGGATCTAGCGCCGCATCGATGTTGCCTCCTGCCAAAAGACCTCCCACGGCAGTTCTAGAAGGTTAATCCACAGCACACCGGGGGCTTGGGAAAGCCACCTCCACTGCAGCAAGCGCCGGACAGGCACTGGCTGTATTTCCAGATTACTGATTTCTGCTTTGCCTCTTATTTTTTAAAATTCACCTCTTCCTTTTAAATGAAAATTCAGAATTTGCAATGAGAGACAAACACCTTGTACAAATACAAATATTTTTGCCTAAAATTAAATTTTGCATTGAAAAGCAATTATACAACAATAAGAACAATTTCCACCACTACCAGTTCAAACTCCTGTTTAATAGGATTTTCTCTTGCAGCTTCACACTATTCACTCAGAGTGAACTTATTTTGACATTAAACTGATGAGGCAGAATTACACATACTTCTGCTCATTTTTTGCCTTTAGACTGCCTTGCATTTCTAAAACTCTTCAGGCTCAAAGCCCCTTGACTCTTCAAAACCTAACTCATATTTTTAAGGTTTAGCTCTGCTGCACAAACACCCAGGCATGTATGATGAACTACTTGACCTTCTGAACCAGAGAGACTTGTTGTTAAATTATCACTGGCACTCACAGAAGACAGGAGAAATTCCAGGAAAATTCCTTATAAAATACATGCTGCCAGCTCTCTTTTTGATAAGCGACACATTGGTAAAAGAGAAGGTGGATCGTCTAACCTGCTTGGTAGGCAGCAAGAGCTCACATCTTCACAGCCAACCTAGAAGGAACAAAGCTGTTTGCTTCAGCTACTTCCAACCACGCCACCCTTCTTCACACATCACACCTTTGCTTTTCCAAATACCCAGTCTTACAGAAACCATCTTGCACAACGCAGGTCTAGCATTTGACCTAGAAATTTCCCTGTGGTTTTTTTTTTTTTAATCCTGTTCATTTAAACACAGAATTCTCCAAGGCACTCAGCTAAGTGAAGCTGAAAGAAGTGATGGATACAGTACCTTTAGCTTTACGATTTCAGGGTTGTACTGCACGGCATCTCCCCACTCCTGCATGAGCGCAGCCGTCGGCAGGTCTTTGTAAGCCAATGCGGTGATGTGCTCACTTGCTCCGCCACGAACAAGGACAATGAAATCTTCCACATACTGCTTCTGGGATGTGCTCTCTGCAAAAATGCATTCAGAAAGTGGCCAACTCTGCTCAGGTATGTCTTGCAGCCAAGCTACAAACTCACAGCAAAGCACCCCTGAATATGACCCGTCCTACTGAGAGGGGAAAGCAAAAAGGCCACAAGTGTTTCACATGTGCAGCCCCTGCCCCTCTTGTTCCCTTGTGGAAATACACCCACCTCCGCTCCTGTATCTCTCCCCGTACGTTTCTTCCCTATGCTTGTAAGTTTGCAGGTCCCAAAGCTTCTCACCAACAGGAATTGTGCCATTCTCCTCCTCATATATTCAGGTGTACCCTCCTCCCACTGCAACACCCTCAGCTTGTCATATGTCCCCCAGTGCTCTCACAACACCATTACCTCCCTGCTTTCCCCATTTGGGCCATTTTGGGTGCAAAAAAGCAGCCTGCTGGGCTGTCCTGCTGAGAGGTGTGTGCATTGGTCATGCAGCCCCAGCCAGGTGTGTAATGGTTGATCTGTCCCTGCTCTTCCCTGGCAAGGGACACTCAGCAGATATTTCTTCTCTATCCAGCAAAGGAAAATGTGCAAAAATTGCAAGTTTTGAGACATCTACACCTCTGTTAAGCTTGGCTGAGGTTGGCCAGCAGACTCAAAAGTGGCTGTGAGGGAGTGGAGAAAACTTTGAGGCAGGCAAGATCACAAAATCTTCTTTTCACTACGACAAAGGCTAGAAATGAAATGGCAGAAATGTTTCATGCATACCTCCAATCTCTTTTAAAAGGGATTTACAGCCAGCTTCAGTCATTCCAAGCTTCAGGTAGGCATTAGCAATACCCGCACCAATGTTAAAACCATGCTGTGCACACTTCTGGACATCGCTCAGAGAATACCCTTAAATGCAAACCAAAAAAGTGTAGCATTTTAATACAGCTGCTCAATGTTTTATGTCCATAAAAACAGAAAATGTGAGTTGATAAATAATTGTCCTTTGGGGAAAAAAGGGAGATGAGATGAAGGCAGCTTTTTTAGGGATATTTGACAGACCTGTATGAAATGAAATGCAATCTCTACGTTTCACAGAACTCTGAAACCAAGCGCAAATGCAAGGTAAATGCTGGAAGAGGCTCAGCTCAGCTGTACATGGTTATGTGGAACTGCAACGGGTGTGAGCCTGGCCTGTGACTTAAACACCTAATGCCTTTGACAAAGGACTACCCACCACCCCAGCCCATCATCAGGAGCCAGGCTTTTTAAGGGTAACAGATGAATTGGGTGTTCATCCCACTGCCAGTTCACATCTCCAATTCTTTGCTGCCAGAAGAACCTTAATCTTTTTCAGGGAATTTTCTCCATGAAGCTCTATGATATTTTTTTCCTGACATTTAAGAATTAGCCCTAAAAATCTGCAAAGCCTTCATATGCTCTTTCCCAAAGTCCTTCTCCAAACTCCTTGCTGTCCTGACACTCAAGAATATTTAAGCAGATATCATGGTGAAACACCAGATATGACACTCCCATATCTCTTTCCTTTCTTTGCCTTTTTGTCGCAATCTCCCATGTTTCCCTGAATTCCTTACTTTTTTAGTTAAACTCATCTTGATGACACAAATGTTTACATGAGCTCAGAATATAAGTATCACTGTATGACTGTCCTATTCTTAATGCTCTTCCCATACATCTGATATTGGCTATTTTCTAGATCAGAAAAGGGGATGCACTGGGTTTTGAGTGGACGCAGGATGGCCTCAAGAATGTTCACAGTCTGTGTGCACTTGAAGGCAGGAACAACTACTTCAGGACATCCTTGTACAGCACCTGGCACCATGCAGACCTGTCCGTCTACTGCCGTCTTTCCCACAGAGAGTATCAAATCATGAACCATGTATCTGGCACACTGGATTATACGTGAGAGCAGCGCAAGTACCAACCAGGAGACACAGCGTGTGATACCAGATCTGAGAAAGAAGACTTGATTTCTAGCACAGATGGTACAAAAATCATGAGAGGTTTGAAGGGAAAAAGTTGAGTTCTCAGAGAGGACCTATCAAACCCTAGTGAGAACTTACCATCCTGCTCAGCACTAGGGATAGTGTGGAAAAGTTGGTACTACCTCAGCAGACGCTCAGGTAGCATAATACACATTACTTCAAACAACTGTGGCTTGTGATGGGCTCACACCAGCATCTGAGAAACTGGGCAGTGCTAGTGTTCTGAATAGCTGAAATCTGAATTTAAATTCTGTCCCTCTGGGTTCTACCTGCCTACAGGACAAGCACCTTCCCAGACAGCAGAAGAGCAAACACACACAGCAGAGTCCACTAAATGCTTTCACAAATAGACAGCGAAGGCAGTTACTCACTCCCATGCCAATGAATAAATAAGAGAGTGCAGCTATTGATTAATGTCACACGGCTCGCTCTATCCTACACAACAATCATCATTTCTCGCAAAAAAGGAAGCCAGAGTCAAAGAGCAAGAGCAATGTCAGGCACAAGAGTCACCCAGCAAATTATTTACTGTTTCCTACATGCTGAAAAAGCTCTTGAGGCTAAAGGTGTTTCAAAACTGTCATTTGAAAGGCAATGGGAAAAGAACTTAGGTGAAGGTTTTCAAAGCTAACAAAAGCGTTAAGCTACACGATTCTCATTCATCTCAACATCTTGTCAGCCTCCAAAACGTGTTGTCTAAAACACTTGCTATAGGGCCTGTTTTATGAACTGGCAGCACCCGCAGCTTGAGAGGTAGATGAAGCCCATGATGCTGAGCACGCTTTGAAAACCAGGCTCTTTATTCACTGCAACAAAGCCCTTCTACGCCCGTACTTCCCGCAGGCATTCTTTGAGGTGTTGTTAGCTCCGTCTTCCACCATCTCTCTTTTCTTGCCTTAGACCTCAACCCTTACTGGGTGCCCGCAGAGGGGCTTTCCCACTGAAAAGCTGGCCCCAAAGCTTTTTCACAACTGTCAGAGTCACATACCTGCCTTTTGGAGCTCACTGCTGTTCACCACTAAAGTATATTCGTAGATGCCACCGACAGTAGCCTCCGTGATGTAATGTGTCCCGTAGTCTCTGTAGAGCTCCCTGTACTCCCCGTAGCTGTACTCTGATGGGAGCTGATGGAGTCTCTGCAGGAACTCGTAATGCAGCATCAGGGCTCGGGGCTTCAGCTTATAAACGGCAACAGCCAGCTCGGAACGGGCGTGAATGAATTTGCTGGACTACATGAAGTGCAGAAACACAAGAGAATCCAGAAGTGAGGGATGTCATTCTTGTGACGATGTGTCATTCTTTACTATTAAACAATTAACGCTGCTCAGAATGTATCAAGTTAAGTTTGCCACTGGAAATCTTTTAATTTAGCAAATCCAAAACTTTTAGTAGCAAAGTTTCTGAAAATCAGGATTCTGACTGGTATTATAGAGACAGAAGAACAGAAGAGGGAGAGACATGCATTACAGGTTAGGGGATGGCTCAGGCCATGACTGGGACATGGGGACAGCCAGGCTCCAGGCTCTGCTCTGACAGACCGAGGGTACACAGACACAAGCAGCATCCCATGACACTGCTCTAACCCCAGTAATGTTGAGCAGCCTTTGTCTTTCACAGTCTCTCTCCTGAACAATGCTGATGTCTGAAACCGTGACGATTTGTATGTGAAATGGTAATTCCCTATCTGATCCAAATTTGTATTTATATTCCACAGAATATGCCACTACCAAGGAAAAAGGAAAACACACACATGTATTTATATGTCTCTGCATAGATATGTGTACATGGGTGTATATTATGTCTCCCCTTTCTGGCCTAAAAATCAGGAACAGAAGAGGTCTTTTGTCATGTCCAGAGAGAGGATTTAGTGTCTAGTTGTTTAGGCCAGGAGGATAAGCACATTGGGGAGGGGTTTCAATATAGAATTCTATAGCTTAAATAACAAAATCAAGACTTGGTATTGGGTTTCTTTATGGATATCTATTGCAAATGCTTCTCATACACTTCTGATCCTGTCATGGGAAATGCTCTTTGCAGGAAGTAAATGCAAGTTTAATAGCAACGAGGAATACTCTGCCATTACTAAGTGCACTTTATACTGAGGGGAGAGACATAGATCAGTGATACTATTAAACCATTGAGATGAGCGAGGTTTGTTTACAGCAATAACAGATGAAAAAAACCGAAATCAGATGACGGTGCACACTACACCTCAGACTGACTCTCATAAAGCAGTCCTAGGAGTTATAGATTAAAGCATCTCCAGCCAGTTTAAAGTGCGCATCAGATCACAGCTGCGACCAAATCTCTGCGGACACGACTGCCGGTGATTGTGCCATTCGTATTTTGTGGCGTGCATGCCCTGATCTGGCAAATGATGTGCTTGGCAGATAGATCACATCAGCCGAAGTAAAACAGCATGTGTTAGTCTATAATTAAACCCACGGAAGGCCTGCTAGCAGTTTTCATTCTACGTTATTCTCAAGGTTGCCCTACAGTTGAACTGCTTGGCTTTGCTCTTTGTGTTACCATTTACCGAAGTGACAGCTCTTGCCCGGCTGACCCCACCTAAAAGAGGGATGGCCCTTCCCGTATGAGATGATGTTCTGCAGTGACCACAAAGACCACAGCCAGCCACTCCTCAGACTGGTTTCTGGACTGTGTGTACAGGTGCAGAAATTCCCGGCACTGCAGAAAATCCAATCTGCCCTTCTTTCACCCCAGATTCCTCCATTAGTCACTGCAACTCAGCTGTAGGGCAGAGGGAACTCTGGGCTCCTGGATTTGCTAGCTAAACCCCAATTCAATCTGTGCAGATTCCCTGCCTGGCAGGGCAGGGCACACAGCACCCCAGAGCTGGGGTGCAGCACCGAGACCCTGTTAGGAGGGTCCCCTGTACATCTCCTAAGAGTGAATTCACTGTAGGAAGGGAGGCCATTTGAGCCTGCTTCTTAGTTCCATGTTTTTAAAATGACTTTGCTGCAAGCACCCAAATGTGGCAGCCCAGCATGTCACTGGACTGACTGCATTCGGTTGTGGCTGATTTTGGAAGTTGGCAGTCTGGTTCCAATGAATGGAAAAGCTCCTGGGTGCTGTGAACACAAATCATAGAATCCTTTGGGTTGGAAGGGACCTTAAAGATCATCCAGTTCCAACCCCCCTGCCATGGGCAGGGACACCTTCCACTAGACCAGGTTGCTCCAAGCCTCATCCAGCCTGGCCTTGGACACTCCCAGGGATGGGGCATCCACAGCTTCTCTGGGCAACCTGTCCCAGTGCCTCCCCACCCTCTCCAGGAAGAACTTCTTCCTGATATCTAATCTAAATCTCCCCACTTTCAATTTAAACCCGTTACCCCTTGTCCTGTCACTCCCTGCCCTTGTAAAAAGTCCCTCCCAGCTTCCTTGTAGCCCCTTCAGGTACTGGAAAGCTCCAATAACATCTCCCCGGAGCCTTGAATGAAGGCCTTGTGGCCTTAGTAAACACTTGACCAATGCAAACTGCAAAACACAACCAGGATGAAGATTTCATGTATCCTAGTGACAGCTGCTGACTTGATGATGAGGATTAAAATGATATATGCACACATAATACAGAACGCGTTAGCAGAGAACTAAGTGGAGCAGTGCTTACAGTTGAAGAAAATCTTTTCATCCTTTGAATGAACTTCTTGAACCTGTTGTCATTTGAATTGTAACCAAGTTCAAACACTCCCGGAATTTTTATACCAAAGCTGAAGCTAGACTGCGAAGCTTTTGCCTTCAGGACACTGCTTTCATAATTTGAGTAGGAGTCATATTCAGTCATTGTAAATTCATATTTGCCTTTGGTCTAAACACAAAGCAAAAACAACACGTTTAATTTCCTGCATAGTGATTGTATACCTGAAGCATGGGGAAGGAACACAGATACAAATATACTTGTGAATTAATGCTTGCACTTTGAAGATGAAAAGCCTTGTATAATTGCAAAGCACTATTATTATTAACACTGATACTTCAAGAATACTTGATTTACAGCAGCAGGAAAGCTACTATCTCCTTCATACTGCAAGGACCTCAGGCTTTTACTTAATATGTCAATCTAATGCAAAGAAGGTGAAATCTTAAACACCGACATCAATTAAAGTATGAATTCTGAAAGAAAAAGGTTCCCTAGTAGGCAGCACTAAAAAATATCATGCTATGTCATCAAGAGCATTAAGGTCAAATATATAATATTTGAAATACAGCTTTGATGCACCACAGAAATAAGCTTTCACACAAAGCACATGGCGTGCTGCTAAATCCTGGGCTGTTGCACAAGGACAGCTTTCCCAGCCTGGCTCCCAAGGCACTCTACAATTCTGTCTAAAATTAACCTCCCCATTCCCACTGGGTGCCTTTCGGGCCTGCTTGGACAGATGGCACTGGGAAGGTTAGGCTCAGTTTTTGCAGTGACAAGGTCCAAGGGAACATTTCCATCTATTCCGGTGCACACGGATATTGTAAGGGGATGTGTCCAACTTCACAGAGTGTGTGGGGTACGATGATGTTCTAAAAGTAGGGATAAATTCAGTCTCATCCCATTTGGTCTCACAGATTTTGTAGCTTTTTGTAAAATAATTTAGTATTGAAACTTTGTCAGTACTGCACACTAAATTTACTGGAATGTATGTATGTATGTATATTTGCAGACAAATCCGACACATACCTCTGGTGTATAGCTTTCCACATTGTATGGCTTTCTGAATCTCGTGTCCACGATATAATGGGGAGAACATCCCCCAGCATAGTACCTGTGATCAAGAACTAATCCTTCCAAGTTGTTTGTGAAGATATTTAACCTGTACATGAAGCATAACATCAAAATATTATCATCGATTTAGAGGTAAACATCAAATGCGTTGGCTGAGAAAGGCAAAGATGGGTTTGCCAACCCATGTCATCAGTCCAGAATAATTTTTTAATTCACCTTATTCTGGTTTATCAGTCATAATCTTTGCCAAGTTGGTCAAGGATCAACCAGAGGTCACAGATGAGTGTAAAAATTACAAGGGAACAAGAAGAAAAGTACTCAAGCAATTGTTCAGCTAATCCTTGAAATCACAGGGAAGTTTTCCTTTGATTTTAGTGGATGATGGACAGTAATCTTAACCTGTCTGCTCTAAGAAAGGATGTACCACTGCAGCCTTTTTTAGATGAAGTGATTAAACCCCATCTTTTGCTTTCCCATTGCTGCTGGTGGGATCTGTTGCAGTAGAAACGCTTCTGCTGCTCGCTGTCACGACACCCTCACATCACCCTTGTGGCACACAGCTGAGGACATGGCATTCACCTCCACAATCACATACTCAAATACTAACAAGAGCCATTAGATGAAAAATCACACACACAAAAAAAAGAAAGCAAATTGCTAATAGTCCCTGTCGTGTCCCTATTAGTGTTCCCGGTCTCTGTTAGATCTGCCTCTCCTTATTTTGGGGAGAGGGACTCGCATGATAATGACTCTGAAGCTGTGAAACATCAACTCTAATTTTAGAACAATCTGAAAAGAAGGGAAGTCCACCAAAAGCAAATTACTGAGCAATTGTAGCTTCAAAGAGATGAGAAGCATGTTCCTATAATTGTCCAACATTATTTTAAATTTTGATTAAACTCAGAAGTACAAAGCATTAGCAATGACATGTGCAGCAGCCATATCTCCAGAGAATAAGGAGGAAATTATAATTTTTCCCTGCAATATGATTTTTCCTTTTTTTTTTTTTAATGTAAAAAGCATTTTGTTCCTGGAGAATGAGAAAAATCTAGTTTCACATTGTCCAGTCTTACAGAAAGTTGCCACAGTCTTAGCCTCTAAAAGCTGGATCAATTCAGACATGGATTTTAATGCCCCATGTTTTAAATGGAGTTTGCTAGCATGCCAGTTAATCCTACCCACTTATGCAAGGGACAGAAATTCCACCATCTCTCACTGTTGTGGAAGAAATCCAAGAAGTTTTGACCCTACCCAAAGCAATGCACTGTGCAAAAACCAAATGCACAGTCTGGTTCAGATTTTGGGCAATCCAAGATGCTGATTTAAGTCACTCTGTAAAGAATGATGCAACATTATCCTCATATTTTAACAAACCTTCCTTTGCTTTTATTTCAAAAGAACAGCTTGAAGTAGTCTCTCAGTTCCTATTTTCCTGCTCCTCACAGATTGAGCTGGGCAAAAGTCTAACTTCACTTACATCTCTGTAAAATAACTGGATTACCAAAACTCTCCCACTGATCAATTTAAGTGCCTGTAGATACCAGGGAAACGTTTGGTGGTGTTGACAATTCCCTCTTCACTCATCAAGCTTTGGGAACCCAAAGACCACGTGCAGGCCCTCGCAGGACGTCTTTGCATGTTGAGCTGATGGTCTCCACAGGGTGCACAAGCACTCCTGGCTGCATCTGGGAATTCTACTCCTCTCTCTCCAAAAGACTCATGGAGTCAACAAGGATTTTTCCACTGGGCTTTGGATCAGGACCCCAGAGGATGTTGGATTCTGGATCCAGCAATTGCTACAGCTTTTCACCGTTTACGTCTGTAGCCAGATAAGATCGTTCTTATCCTTAAGTAAGACAACATCTCATGAAGGCCACTGACTTACCCTTTTGCCAGATTCTCTATTCCCCAGTACTGCTCCATCTTCTGGTCACATTTCTTAAATACTTTTTTGCAGTTTTTTTCATCTGACCGGTCCCCACAGTCATCATCCCCATTACAAAGCAGCCTCCGTGTAATGCATCTCCCTAGGATGCAAGGTATAAATTACTCATAAAACAATCCGTTACCACGCTCAAGATTCTAGAAACAAAATTAAAAACTCCTGTAATGTATGGTTCAGATGTAGCTGGAAAATATTTGCTCTCTATCTGCATGGATTGCCAAACTCCATCTGCTCAGTTTTGCCCAAAACTTTCATAATCTTAAAATTCCTCGTTCAACCTAGAAAAAAACCCCCTCAAACCACCCTAATTAAAGTATAAAAAAAATAATAGTTTTTTTTTGTTGCTAAAATGTTTGAGTTTTGAGAAAACTAATGTGCTGGAGAGTGTTCAGCAGACCTTGTACATGGTATTATTTTTTTCCCTCTTCTTACATGTAGAATTACCGAGTTGTTTTTCAGTCTCATCAAAACACTAGCCTGGGCAGAGAGATCCCCACCTCCTGTGCTCCCTGCACACCTTGCTCTGCCAGGGTACAGACACAAAGCAAAGGCTGATCAACTTTTGGATGCAGCTAACTGCTGCCTTACTTCCCCACACTGCTTAGTGTCCCTGACTAATTAGTTGTGGATAGGGATGGAGGGAAATGCCATGAGGATCACCATCATAATCTGCTGTGCTCCCAGGCCAGTGCATGTTCTCCTGTTGCCGTCAGATTCACTTGTGCTACAGGTTTTACTGCTATAACTGGGCTCTAATTTCCTATTTGGAGATTTTAAAAACATGCTTTAGACGGACAGAAATTGGCTAATAGGCTCACTCTGAATCACTGGTGCAAACACAACACAAGCATGGACGGACCCAGGTCAACTCCTGACATCTCTTCAGCCCAGCAAACCACTGCAGTCGCAGAAAGTCTGGCGTGGTGGTGTCAGAGACGTGACCTGAGCACCACCACTTCTCACTCCGTATGCCCTTACCTGTAACTGCACACACAAAACCTTCACACCTGACTTTACTCCTGCAAGGATTATTTGTAACACAGTCTTCAGTTTCTTTATCAGAGTAATCACACGGATGTCCATTGAACTGAGAAGGTTGTTCCAGACGGGCAAATCTGTACTGTGATGAAATAAAAAATATTGACTCAAGTGTACAGAAATTGTGAATTTTACGCTTGCCTAGTTAATAAACAAACTTTGTGTCGGGGAGATCTGATCTAAGAGTACTGTCATATAATAAAAAAAAGTGTCGGCAAGGAAGTGTGATGCTGGTTACGTGCCTCATTTCAAAGGTTTTTGATCTGTGACAGTTAATTTTACTAAGGAAGGAGTGAGGATTGTTAGGGATGAAGGAAACTTTGCTTTTCTTTGACAGTTTGTTTAAATGAGCCTGACAGGGTATTGTGGACATTTGCAAGAGTAAGGAAGGATTCAGTTGCATCTCCTCTCTTTCAATTAGCGCTGGTAACGACATCCCTTGTTATTTTCTGTCAGTGTATTTACTTGGCCCCCTGTATCATTAGGGATTTTTTTTCCGCCCACAACACTGCTGTGAAGCAGTCAATTACATGGTCCAATATGTTAGCCCTCCCTTTTTTCCCAGCTTTTAAGATTAACTCTTTGATATGAAGCTTCACTCTTCCCAACTCCCATCACTAGTTATTCCCGCTTAAGCCTGGGAACGGCTTCTCCAACTCATTAGCAGAAGTCCCGCTAGCAACAGGGATTTTGCTCTTCACACTATTGGGATCATTACTTTCGTTTCATAGGGTTTCTCGGATAGAAAGTGCTCGTTGGCAGACAAGAAAAAGCATCTTAATTCTGAGAGGCACTGACTGTCTCCTGGTCCCATGGGAGACCACTAGTGGGGATGGTGCCTTGCACTGACACTGGAAGGACTGTGTTAGAGAGAAAGTCCCTGAAAAGCCTGGGCTTCCCACCTGTGTTTTCACCAAGTCTGGGCTTACACCTTCTCAGGACAGCAAGGCAGCCTGGAATCCACTGGCGTTACTGGGGGAGAAGAGCTGAAGAGCTAAAAGCCACCTGAAAGCAAAAGCCTGCAGTCTCACCTGTACAGGGCTTTTCCCGGCAGCTCCCCGCTGTTTGCCCAACCCCATGGGCAAAAAAGACAAGGCTTGGAGGAGCTTCTGCCTCCCAGCTTCCCGGACTTCACGCCTAGAACACAAACACTCACCCTTCTCTTCTGGCAGGGATCACACTTGCTCCACGAGGACCAGGCGGAGAGCACGCAGTCGCGGGGCTGCGCTCACGGAGCGGGCCCGCCTGCCGTTAGCCACAGTCATCTCGGAGCCGCTCAGGTTAAGGGACTCCTCTTCAGCACTGCGTTCAACGACACAAGAGCTTCAGGGTGTGAAACCACCGAGCTGCGAGGACAGAGCAGCTTGGCCTGCAACTGTGCAAAACCAGATGGCAAAGAGAACGAATGCTTGTCACACCTCACCAAATCTTCCAGGCGACCTCCAGATTTCAGTACTTCATATTGGCACTAATTCTGTACAAAACCTGTTCCATCTTCAATGCCTAAGAGCAGACCAGTCTTCTACAACACCACAAGTAAGTCTGCAGAACAGGCAAGGGGTGACTGTAGACACATGTTTGATCATGCCAGCATGGGAAACTCAACCCGTGTCCCACCAACACGGGCTTCATCTCAAGCTCCACAAGCCTTACCAAATAACCTGGTAAAGTGGTCATCAGTAAAAGCTGCACCATCAGTTCCCACCCTTGTCCCACCGCTCCCTGCTGCCTGCAGTACGGGCAGCGCTTTGGTACTTCGCTGCCGCGCATGACGAACAGCTCCAAGGATGGGCACCATCAGTTCCCACCCTTGTCCCGCTCCCTGCTGCCTGCAGTATGGGCAGCGCTTTCGTACTTCGCTGCTGCGCATGATGAACAGCTCCAAGGATGAACACCTCCATGACAAACACCAGCTGCAATGCTAAGGGCTGGCATACACTCAGCATTTCTGAAAATCAGGCTTAAGTGCCTCCCTTTGCCAAGCAGGCTAGTTTTTCTCAAGCTGGCCCAAACCATTAGTCTTAGACTCTATTCTTGGATCACAATAGAGAACCCATTAATCCCTCTCATCCCAGTGATGAGAATGAACCTGAACCCCAAGTGAGCCTTTACTCTTCCCCCCCCAGCCCCTCTCTTGCCTTCTCACATGACAACTGTCCCCAAAGTTTCCACAATGCCACAGATAAAATGTTGCCTAATCTTTTGGCAGATTCAGTATTTCTGATTAAATGCTCATCCCAGACAAATGCTTTCTTGTAGCACCTAATCTAAGTGGGAAGCTTTAGGAAAAAACATTGTCAATTAGTTTCTTTTCACACCCACTTTGACAAGCAAACTACCACAGTAGTGTTCCCAACTCCTCCACTAAGACAAGGAACAGCAACAACTGAAGCTTTAAGTATGATTTAGTGCATGGCAAGGAGCTCCCATTACTGCCTATTAAAAATCACTTGGAATAAAGGAATTACAAAAAATCACCAGCTCACCGAGCCATGAAATCAAAGCTCAAAGTTCAGAGAACAGTGGAAAAATATAGCTAGATTGTAAAGATTACAGTCACTGATTGACTGTCGTCCTCTGAAAGAGCAAAATCTATTCGGCTAGTAGAGAAAGAAACAACTATCAGCCAGATTCTTGCCATTTACCTACTCAAAGAAAACAAAACCCTGTCTTTCCAGCACACCGCCGGGCAGCTAGCACGGGAGGAGGCTGCTCACCGCAGACAGAATTCCACACTACAACACGACCATGGCAATTTGTCATCTCAGATTTATCAAACAGGATTACTTTTCTAAAGGCAGACACATTGCACTACATTAACTTCAAAACAATGTCTTTTGCTATTCATTAGAAATACAGAAATCGCTCAAGACAGCAATTATGCGCCATAAAAAGGGAAAGCAGAAAGTCTGTACCGATTTTCCCCTCTTTATCACAGCACCCCACAGACGTGGCTTCAGAAACATTCACTTACCCGAAGCAATGAACGGTTAGGATGCCGAGTACCGCATAAATCAGCAACAGTTTGACAGGGCACGGAGCAAACGTGGTGCGTGTTGCGCCCATCGCCCCAAGGTACCATCGGCGACTCGAAACCACCACCGCTCCCATTCTGTCTGTCGGGGGTGTGTGTGCATGTGTGTGTTGAAAATGGTTCAAGTAGAAAAAGATAAATTACCATGTTGGTTTTCCACACTGTAAACAGCAGACGACCCACCACCTGGCAGACTCACAAGGTAAACGTTGCGTCGCTAGTAGACAGCTTTCTGGAGGCAAGTGGGAAGGAAGCAAAGATCTGTCCAGAAGCGATTTACGCTTTCATTTGTAATGGTCCTTTCAAGAGACGGAGAATAATGAATATTTCAACAAATGAAACATACTCGAGTCTTGGCGAGAGGGAAGCAATAAGTAAACTAAAGTCAGCTTTCTAGGAATAGAGTAGACTACAAAATCATTTATTTATTTCTGCTTTTCACATCTGTCTTCCAGAGGAAGGCCAGGCACGAGGCATGAGCAATCGTTCTGACTGCTTGGGGAAGCCTCCATCCCCAAGTGCCCTTTATTGCCTCTCACCAGGCTCAGGTTCACGCTGCAGGGGACGGACAAGACCCCAGACCTGGCTGGACCCTTCCCTAGAGATCCTCTGCTCCACGTCCCAAAAGTCTTGAGCCTAAAGAAGCAAGACCTTTCAGGGTATCAAATTAACATCTTGGTGTTTTCTAGCTACTACATCAAGTCATTCTCTCTCTCAAACGGTCATAACAGGGGCAGAGAACTTACCAAGGGCTGATTCCCATCAGTTCAGTTGGGCTTTCAAAGGCAGATCAGGATCTTCAAAACCTTGCAGATTTTTTTCAGTTGCCTGTTGAGGCAGCTTTCATGTCCTGATGCCTCCCACTTCAAGTATGTCTCTTTTTGATTCCTGAGACACAGATGTCTTTCCCTTCATTTTCCTAACTAACCTTAACCTAAAATGAGCATCTTAGAGGGAGAAGAGATCTCTGAATCTGTGTTTCCCTGTACAAAATGATGAATATTACTGTGCTTTCCCACCCTTCCCCTTGCTGGACAAGCTGAGGTTCTCTGAACAGACGCAGTCTTGCACGGTGTGCAGCTATGACTTTCAACAGCATGGCTTCTCACCCTGGGCTAAATCTGAGTGCTTCGATAATACAATGAATAAATACATTTTAATTTGCTCATTATGGGAATGATAGATGCTAAATATAAAATTAATCATATTCACTAATACAAAACAAACCTGACAACCTCAGCAACATTACCTGGCCAAGTGCTACAGCACTTAATGTGTCATAGTTACTTTACAAATGACGTTATTCTGACTGCGGAGCCACGTCTCGGCAAAATAAGCTACTGGCTGCTGCATGTTTCTCGTTTGGCAGCTTGATGATAACAATTTAACACAGAGAAGCACATCAACTGATTCCTTGCAGGAATCTGCTCCAAATAAAAAGATTGTGTTTCAGGCATCCAGTTTTTTAACCCAATGTTACTGAACGGAGAGTCAGGGATTAACTGCCCTTTCATCTCCAGACACAGAGGACAAACTGTTGGGAAAGATGGCTTAGGCTATGCAAAGCTTTTTATTTGCCTTTTCTTTTTGCTTTGTTTTTTTGTTCCAAATGACTTTGCCCTGGACTAAACCCAAGATGTGCCTATGCGATACAGCTTGCTCAACCTTTGACACAATTGATTTAGCTGTTAATCATTTGCGTGTGATGAAAAAACCCACTTACAGGAAGAACCTCTCCGCATGTGGGGGCTTTGCTGGCTGGGAAATGCAGTACAGATCCGATATTTCAATAGCAGCAAAAAGAGAAGCTGAAAGCAAAGAGCACCCTCTAGATTTACCTGCAAACCATGACAGTGATCCCGGTGAAGATCCCAAAGCATCCTGCTCCTCTTTGCTGCTTGTCTCGGTTTTGCTGCCTCTCACCACGCACATCTTAGTGCTGACCATGCTTGCTCCTCAATTAGCAGAAAGCAGTTAGGTTAAAACAGCAGCAAGGACCCAAGAGACCGAATAACCTGTATGTTAACATACTTTTCAGAGAGAATTAAAAAGCAAAATCAGGTTTTCCACCTAATATATAATCTGGTTTAATTACAGGTAGGTCCAACACATAAAACTCACAATGACATCCCCAGGTCATTTTCCAGTTCCTTGCAGTTTGGGGTTTAGTGAGTCCGTGGATCAGTGGGAACGTGGCCTTGTAACACCGCCTGAGTCCTCTTTCCCCAGTCTTGTTCCTTCTTCGTCGCCAACTGTATTAGTCGTGGCTGTCTGCTGAGCTGTTTTCAAGTCCCAAAGCACTTAGTGCTAACACCACTGTAAGTCACTGAACGTGGGTTTCATCACACCTGAAAATGAAGCCTCACTCCGCGTCCATCCTGAACACCGAGCTTTCAAGTGTAACGCATCCTCTGCAGAGTTCAGAACACCAATGTAAGCTGGCAACCCCGTGCTCCCTGTAAATAAAACCTGTGCAGTTTCATCAAGGTTGGTGTTTTTTTGGTTGTTTTTTGTTTGTTTGGTTTTGGTTTTTTTGTTTTGTTTTTGTTTTTAAATGGCAGTTTCCTGTCCAAAGAAAAACTGTGAAACCTACGAGAGATGAAAGACCCTCCCTGGGAAAGGTTAGGCTGGAGCCAGCAAGCAACTCTTCCCAGTATTGTTAGTGCACTTTTCGAAGAGTTTCTCCTTCTTCCCCGAGAAGATCTTTCCATTCCCTGCTTCGTAACTCATAACACGTTTCCTTCTGCAGGAGAACACAACTGGCTCATTCAAAGGTGAGAGGAGGCTTGCTCACCGATATTAATGGTGACCAACATAAGGAGGCAAATATACAGTAAAATTTACAAGTAAGAAACCCTAAAGAACATTTTCACATTTACTATAACCGACTGCTGCACCAGCACCTTTCTTATTAATACCGTAGTTTTCTGGTGGTGAAGCTGATCTCTGAAAAACCCTGGATACAAAAAAATTCACCTTAACAAACTTGATTCCCCTCTTCTGCCTTTTGATTCAGTAAAAATAATGCCTCAAGAGTAACTCGGTCCAAATTGGGCACAGGTTCATCTACTTGCAAAGCTCTAAGCTCCTGTGAAGATGATAAGACAGTGGCTGCAGTAACGAGTAGACAAAGTTAAACACAACACACTCCATCCCTTGTCTCCATCTCCTGTCCATTAAACCTCAGGATAACACACACACAAATTCATTTTCAAACTAGAAACAACTTTTTTTTTTTTTAAAGAAAAAATGACACTCATAATCTCAAAATGTCAAATAGTACAAAAATTACCAAAAAATACATCTTACAGCATTGTAACTTGCACTTATTTCTAATACAACTGGCTTCCAACACTGAGAGCTTTTATCAGGCACCTAATAACTATCTGTTGAAGAAGAAACAGATGCCACAAAAGGTCTTCACACTGCTAGTACCTGGTAATAATTCTTCATAATCCTTTATTTTCACAAATGTCTGAGGCTGAATGGACATTGATTTGCTGCCCGTTAACCTGGTTTTCTTTTAATCTATTGTGATTTCCTTTCCTCGCTGGTCAGGAGTATTTATAGAAGTGGTGCAGTGGGAGCTATGAAATGGGGTTGAAAAGCCAGCAAATAATATCGGATCTTAAAAGACTTTTTTTTTTTTTAGTAATACATCCTGTATCTGAAAGCCCCTTGAATGGCTAACATTTGAGGCTATTCTTCTTATTGAGATTTTTCAGGTGCTGATAAAACATTTCAGGGGTGATAGATGAGCCACAGGGCAAACATGTCCATTGAGATAAGACTATTCAAAGCTCTAGAAACTAATAGCTGAAGAGTCGTTTCACTAATAGACCTGATATTTCCTGCCTCCAGTGGGATAATTTTAGAAAGAGACAGGCAATGTTGCAGGTAATCAGGAAATCGTATCAGGATATCTACACATATTCCTCACTGTCATGCTGAAATGTATAATTCAGTTTCCCCACACTTTTCAGACAGCAAGTAAAGCAAGAAAAAACCTCTTCTTTTTCTTCCCCCATGCTAGCTCTCTGCTTTAACTTTAGTATTAGTAAAAACCCAACCAGGCTCTTAATAGGGCTGATCCTAAAAAGCAAATCAGTGTAAGACCAACTTGTGGAAGAAGACCTCATCACAAGAGAGCTGACAAGAAGTACTCTTATTCATCATGACTTTTACGGGAGTAACCCTGGACTGCAGCCAGGAACAGGGGGCGAGTCCCCTCAATGTCACGTACATACAGGAGCAGAACCAGAAGCCAGGAGTAGTGTATGCAACACTCAGGACAGTGATAGTAATACTGTTAGTACAGATGCTCCTGTAGATGACCCAGGCTCACATATTCACCCAAACTCTCTATTTTCTGGTTGCCATATGGACTTGCATTACGTTCATTTTTCACCACTGTGCTCTCTGTGTTGGCTTAGAGAGATAACAGACAATGGATTCAAACCTCTGTAGAAAATTGCCAAGAGATATCCCCTTTCATTTCTTTGAAATGATATTCTTCTGATTGAGAATGGTATTTGCCAGAAAACTCATGAATATGAACCTGACAAGAGTTTAGAAAGCAAAGAAAGAAAAAAGGAAACGGTGCATGGAAACAAACATCACAACCTAGACAAAGGAAAAAAGAGGTTAGATTATCTGTTGCATCCACTGTCACTGTTTAGTGATTAAAGCCCATAAAACACTGCCTTTAATCCAACATAAGCATGTTAAAAATGCGTATTCCCAGTCTATATAATCAATTGCTTTCCCAGAAGTCACTGAGATGGAAAAGAGAGATCTGTCAGAATCCTCACTTCTGTGAAACCACAGGTTGATTCCACAAACCGTTTGCTAAATAAATGCTCATTACTGCAGGAGATCATTGCCATAATTAGCATCAGTTAAGTCAGGACCATTTCTCGAACTAGTCATGTTTGAGCTGGATGCTCTCATATACATATCAACCGACTCCTCCTGCATTTAGGCTACAGCAATATTATTGCAATATATCACACTGAACCAGCACAGTAAGAATCAGACTTTTTCTCCTTCTGAATGATGCTAACCATCAGCCACCTCCTTCCTACACTGAGATTCATCACCAGACCATCACCAACCTGCTCATTCTGAATTTTTAAATGGAATCTGTATAGCAACTGTGCAACACAAATTTTTCTGATTTTTCAACATTACCCAACTTCATCGTGGAGGTACCGGATATATATCGAGAAGACTAAATTTGGCCTATGTGATAAAAATGCATTTTAGTTTAAAATCCTGCCTGGCTGTGTCTTATTTCACTTTAATTTGTTATTTTGTAGTTAACTGAAAACAAAATAGATCATGTTCCTCCCTTCAAGCCTTCCAAGTAGATCTGACCACAGTTAGCTAGATACAAAGTCAAAATGACATTAACTCCAGCATGTTTTCATCACAACAGAATGGCCTCTATTCTTCGGTGGGATCCAAATATTTCAACAATGTCCACTGACAAAGGTAATGAATGCTTTAGGTGTGATCTACTCGCCATTTCTGGTGGATGAAAAAGGTCTGGGACAGCAAGAAGAAGAAAGGCAACAAAACATACGTGCACACATCAACGCCCCTCTCTCTCTTCCTGTATATAGACACGTACTTCTTACCCTTAAATTTCCATGTGGTATGTTGCATATTTGCATTACTCGCTTGGCAAAGAAAGGTACTATTCCTTATCTCGACTGAGAGATTCAGTGCGTGGTACCTGCGAATATCAAACAACTTTATTTTGCATGTGGCATCAAGAGGTCCACACCAGCAAAACACTTCAGCTTGCCCTAACCTAGAGAGATTCCACTGAAATAAAATGTGGCATCAGACACATTTTTCTGGATCAAAGCCTTGCTTTAAAGTCTGCATGTATTACTAGGAAGTTCTGGGCTTTCTTTACTTTCAAAATTGTCATGTTTAAATGCACATTTTTCATTTTAAATCTTACCTGAAGAGGAAAATGTGAGCAAAATTAAAGACAGCATCTCATGTCACAAAGACACTCCAGCTTTGGCAGCACTTCACAGTGTGGCCGGCCAGTCCCAGGAACGTGTGGTGACTAAAACACTGGTTTGGGATGCTCATCCTAAAACACCCAGGAAGAGGCCAAAACCGGGGAGGCGACAACTAAAAGCAGCAAGTTAAGCATTTTCAAGATAAACAACACTTAGAGTATTTAAGATTAGGTATTCCCCAAATCATCACACTTCTCATTTCCCATATATGGCCACTGTCAAAAATACTGGCCATGACAGACACCCGCACTGCACTGTAAGAATGGCAGAATTACCACAGAAGAGCAAAAGCTATGAAACAAACTTACTGAAATGACACCTTTTTTTAATATTTTTTTTATTCATAACAGTATTACATGGTGTGTTACAGAAATTAATGGAAATTTTCTAAAAATTTGTTGGATTTCTTTGTTGTTGCTGAATGCATTATACATAAAGTTAAAAATAATGTGCCTGTATATGTTAACAGATGGTCATTATCTGAGGTAAAGTTAAAGTAGGTTTAGAAATGTACTGCAACAGTCATTTTATCTTTCTCATCTTTATTAAAAAAATATGTGTCAGAATGCAGAAATAAAAATGAATGAAAACCACAGAGTAAACATTTTTGCAAAGAAGGTGCCCAGTACGTTATTAGATGAAAGGTTTCATCAGACACTTGGATGACTACGATCTATCAAAATATCTTTTCATGACAGGTACAGATCAAGAACCTACGGGGGATGACAACAGGATGGCTGGTGGGTTTCCCTGGTTTTTAAATTTAAAGTGACGAATTTAGGGCTAGTGAAGGATGAGGGGTTAAACAATTGCACAAGCTGGGTATTTCAGTTATCTACAATACTGGTACAGTGCAGAGGCCTTCCAGTCCTCCCAACTCAGCATCTCAACTGTGACAAGGACGATCTGATCGTATGACAAGACAAATCAGAATTTGTTTTTATTTATGAACGTTGGTAAAGGCAAGACAAAGGTCCATGGTGATGCTCCAGCTGTCTCTCATGAGACACTAAAATCCCAGTCTCGTTCCCTCGGCACCTATTCGTTGCAAGGACTACATAACTGATCTGCTTCCTACAAATATGATGTCAATGGATCCTCTGAGACATAAATCTCTTCTTTTTCTTTCAACGTTTTACCCCATAACAGGAAATGCACTGACGATACTAAACCTCAAACGTCAATGATGAACCAAAATCGTCTTCGTGGTTCCATATGTAGGACAAAACCCAGAAGAGCCACTGAGGAAGAAAGTAGCACCACTGTGCAAATTAGGAAAATATTCTTATAGAAATGTCCTTCAGAAACGCTTTTACCTCTGCTTTTAATCCAGAAACACTCAATCCACCAAGTTTTAATTCATCTTCTCCGGTTAGAACACTTGATCTTTCTCCTGATGGGAAAACAAGACTCGCTACAAAGCTGTTTGCACATGATTACGGAATAAGCATCAAATAACCATGAATGGGGATAAAAGTCCTCTTCTCTGCAGGTTCATTAGGTCTATTCACAGCTAATTTTTCATTCACATACATTCTGTAACGCACATTTCTCTAATTTCTCTAATTCAAATTAAAAGACTGGAATCATGTTGTGAAATTTGGTTGTACACATCAACAATCGCCACCCCAGTTATTCTGTTTTCTAAACCATTTTTAGCTTATAATAGAGATGAAAGAAAGTAAAATATTTATAACTCCAGGCCTATTTTAATCATGACAAAAATGTAAAACCCTAATATGTCAATTCAAAAACAGAATCTGCACAATAACCCTAAAAACTTATTAATCATTTGATTTCTTTAACCTTTTTTCCTTTTTCTATTTTTTCTTTTTTCCTTCTTTTTTCTTTTTTTTTTCTTTTTTTTTCTTTTTTTAGTGTTAAACCACTAAATTCAATATACTGTAACTGCATAGGAACATCAGGAAAACACATTTGACCTGTATAACAATTCTCTGTAGGGCAAAAATATATAGATTCTTTATGAAAATCATGTGCTAAACATATGAACCCAAACACTGCACTTTTGCTTCATAAATGTAAAAAAAGGAAGTTTTAAACTCTTTTGTTCCATGTGTAAACAGTTTGATGACTTCTATGCAGAGGTTCAAAGGAATGTCAGTGAAATGTGATTTCTTGTAAGTGGCGTATGTCCGTGTGATAACGCTAGATCATAAAATCATGTGTTCCCATTAATTTCTCTAGGTGCTGACAAGCTGACTGCTTTTGGCAAAAGCACTTGAGCTTCAGCCCGTTACCGTAAGCATGTGAAAAAACGTTATGTGATGTGAGAACCACAAATTGGGTTTGCCACACCTCCCAAGCACTGCAACTTGCTACCTTCTCTACTGTGTAATGGCATTAGTAAAAGAATTTTCATAACGTTTATATTTACAAAAAAACTGGCAATTTTCATTCGAACTCCTTAAAGCCATTTCCCCTTAAACATTTAAAGAGTTTAACAGTAAGTTTTTTTTTCAAGTTATAAAATAAAAATCCCATTTGATTTTTCTGATGTACAAAAAGTGATAAAGATGAACAATTTGATCACAGAATCAGTTCGTTATTCCAAAATCCATGCCATCCTTGTCCCATTTGTAAAGTCCGCTTCATCCAAAATCCTAAACCAGAATTATACCAGTATTATTTGGCAAATGATTTTTTTTCATCAAAAATGGCACACAGAGAAGAAAACACTTGTCTGCATAGCATTACAGCAGCAAGATATCGAAGAAATAAAAATATTCCTTTTCTGCACTTTTTTTAGAGTTTCCTAGGAAATACTGACTCTTTTGTCTTTCCTCAGTGGGACTCGATGTCCTTTCTCTACCCACAACACGAGTATTCAAACAGAAAAGCAGCATTTCTTCCTCATGATGGGCTAGAACTTAAAGGTCCATTTGGCAACATTTTCAGTCAGGATGGATAAGCAACCGAGTTTTATTCTGTGGTTTCAAGTTAGGAATCATTTCCGCAGGAGGTGTTTTGCTGTTAGAGCTGTCACTCATAGACAACTACAGAATAAGAAATGAAAAAGAAAAAAAAAGAAACTGCCAGTATTTTTTTCTTGTTGTTTAAATAGGTCTATACAGGGGGGGGAAAAAAAAAAGTCAGGATCAGCCCGATGTAAATGATGATGAAAAACATGTCACCATGACATAAAAAGTGCCAACTTGTGCCCAAAAGGCTGTTCAATGATAATGCCACTGCTACATACAGACTCTGCTTTTTGCTCAAAAGAAAAAAAAAAAATGTCTAATACTCAACAAATTTCAGATGCTCATTATTTATACGTGGCATACAGAAGATACGAGATGTTGAAAAGAAGACCGAGGAATAAAATTTCCTAGTCTGGATACCCATGACTTGTGGGGATGGGGCTGGACTCGTGGGGCGATAAGCAGGGAGTTTTTATTTTGTGCTGCCATAGGAATCTGCCATTGGTTGCCAAAAAAAGTGTCAGGAACACTCGTAGAGCTAGTCCAGGAGGGCAATCATCTCTCCTTGTCAGACAGAATCAACCGGAAAAAAGCATGAAAGCCAAAGGCCTGCCAGGTTGTTGGGTTTCGTTTGAGTCTCGGAGCACCACAAGCCTGTACCAATGCTATTTCTTAGGTCTGGTGATCTGGGCGTTTGGTTCTGCTTCCTGGGGATAATAAAAATAAAATAAGCAAAGATGTCTCCGGACATTTTTTAGAACATTTTTAGAACATTGGCTTGAGAAGAGCAATACCTCATGAGTCAAAACCCAAAGGAAGCATTTGTTTTCTGTGCTGCCTTGAGTGATCACGGCACCCCGGCTGAATTGTGAAGAAAATGTGACATTACTTCAGAAAACGAATGCTTACTATCAATCTCCTCCGCCAGAATTGGCCGTGCACCGATCCTCAGGAGGTATTGCTGGGCACAGACATATGAAGAAATGAAATGATATTTATATGACTAGATGTTTGGAAGTTTACAGGCCAGAAATGTCGCTGGCGTAAACACCGTTACTTGTACCAGCCTGAGACCCACCCCAACAGCCCAACAGCAGAACATAACTGGGGGTTTTACAAACTCGGGGAGAAAAGCACTTGGAACGAAGCTGCGATGGGATTTGAAGTAACGATATGCGTTGCCTATGAAGAATGAGGAAAGCCAGCTCTGTGCAGTTTGATCAGGAGTCTGTACAGCCATTAGTACAATTGTTAAAGTTGGGAGGAAAGCATGTCGATCTGCTAACAGATCATTTCTTGGGAATTTCCTGCATGCGGGGGGCAAAAAAGCTGCCAAGTTCTTCAGTGATGCTTCCCAGCTGACATGCTGTGCTTTAATATTATGTTCATCCTGGCTGCAGTGGGAAGCAAACCATCCATGGACACCGGAATCCATTCTACTCCATTTCCAGAAACTAATTTATTAAACTAAGAATGACATCTAAAAAAAGAACGAGACAGGCAGACAGGCTAATTAATGCCATACTGCATTAACTCTCCGCAGCTTGATAAATACTCAAATACTGTGCCACAATGGTGAATTTAACCAAGTTAGAACCAACTCATGTTACAGCAGCATCAGCAGAAGCTGACTTTGAGCAAAACACTCCGAAGGCTGGCAAATCACCGGGCACTGCAGAGCACAGAAGTGTCTGGCAGGGGATGGCACAGGATTTTAATCACTGCTTATAAAAATGATGCTGCTGATGATAAAACCAGGCAAAAGGCGGATTCCAAGGGATACATTTAGTCGGTGTTGTTGGGGGGTGCCTGGGTAGTGCTCCAGGCTGTGCCTTGTGCCACCTCACTGTGCATCTTGTGTTGAATGAGGAGCAATACAACACAGATCCTTCCAAAATATGGCCTACTTCCTACATGCCAAGGAAGTTTGTCTCTTATCCCTTGAAATGACGACACTTCTGGAGCTTGCAAAGACTCTGCTTTTCCATTTCCCACCTAAATGAAGCCCTGAGTACACTATAAGCATTACAGGAGGATGAGAAAAATCCTTTGGAATTATTAAATAAAGGCTGCTGAAATTATCCCCAGCAAGAAACAAATACATTTTGTGACCTTGAAAAACTGAAGGTAATCAGAAGAGTTGACTGAGAGTAAACTGCATTTCACATACCGGTGCTGTCTACCTATGCCCATTTCCATGTACTGCAGACGTTAAACTAACAGAACGATCCATTTCATCAAGCTCAGAGAAAATCTGTAGTAATTAATGTGGGAACCTGACAC